>NC_137877.1:7177375-7234150 GCF_963924005.1 Protomyctophum bolini | reverse complement strand
ACCTGAGATCAGATTCTAAAAATGTCAGTCGTTCTTCGATTTTTCAAAAATAGCAGACCTACAAGCTCGTAGCGCGCCACTCGTGGCGCGCTATGAGCTTGTAGATCTGCTATTTTTCAATAGCTATAAGCATAACATGATGCTAACACCAAAACGGGTTCCCGGTCAGAATGGGTTAACCACATAATCGATCTACAAACTCACATCGTGTCTGTCGCTCCCAACGGACTAAGAACGAGGCAAGGTAGTTCTTTCTCACTGGTGGATTTATTGTCTCTCACACAAGTCATTCCACAACGTCAAACTGTTGTAAATAAAGCATAAAAACTAACATTTACATTAGAACCAAGCATAGAGAGACAATTAAAACGATAACAAATGCTGAAAGCAAAATGCAAACACACCTCACTGGCGCTGCTGCATAAACCGAAGGGAATGAAAGAGTTATTTGGCCTCTGAAGTGCCCATAAACACAACGATGCACTGAAATACAACTCATTCCACCAATAAGACATTTAATTAAACCACACAATATGTCTTGATGTAAAGGTTACAATAATTACAACTAAACACACACCTGTTGTTGTTCAGCGACACGCTACAAACCAATGACCAATTACAACTCAGACCATATATGGGCATAGCACCGGACATGGCCAACTACAACTCAGACCATATATGGTCATAGCACGGGAAATGACCAACTATACAACTCAGAGAATACCTTTTCAGCAAATATATATTTAGAATATAATAAACTTAGGAAACTAACAAATTGCAACATTTTGACACATGGCAGCAGTAACAGTGTCACAGATTATTTATTTTGCCTTAAACCATTCTGACCTGAGATCAGATTCATACGAGGTTTCCACTGGACACACACTGGTCTGATCAACCCATTCTGACCTGAGATCAGATTCTAAAAATGTCAGTCGCTCTTCGATTTTTCAAAAATAGCAGACCTACAAGCTCGTAGCGCGCCACTCGGTGGCGCGCTATGAGCTTGTAGATCTGCTATTTTTCAATAGCTAAAGCATAACATGACGCTAACACCAAAACTGGTTCCCGGTCAGAATGGGTTAATATTATGATGTTCCCAGCATAGGGATGCTATAGTTAAAATAATGGTTCATCCCAAAACATATTTTTTTTGATTACTACTCACCCCATGGAGATATTCATGGATACCGGTATATGTTTTAGTTTTTGTCACATATGACCAGCAGTGGTTCCCCGTGGAGAGTCGAGACAAGTAAATGGTGCATTTCGGGGTTCAGTGTCTCTTGCTCAAGGACACTAACTCTGGGGGAGCCTGGGTTTCGAACTGGCAACCTTGTGGTTACCATCCAGCCACTCTACCCCTGAGCCACCGCCGCCTGCAGGTGGTGGACAAGTACTACCTAATATATTTTCGAAGCAGTTTGTTCATTATTAATTTCACTATGAAATTTTAATGAAACTAAAGAATGCCATGTAGGCATAACATATTTACAGGTGGAATTGTACTGTACATATATACTGTACCCCTCTCTCCCATACTGTATGTTTAATCCACTGTATTATGGAACATCTTAAATAATTAGGGTTACATGCTGCCGACTGAAGAGACATGCCAGTGCTCTACAGCTGGTCTGACAGCCACTTGGGGCCAATGCATTTATACAAGCATTATTAATATTGTATGTTGTGGTGGTCTGTGTAGGCAGATTGTGAGGATAAGCCCACCTCTCCTCTGACTGAGTTTTCAGCACCATGGATAGTACCCCTACTTCTCGCAGTGTGTGTGTGTGTGTGTGTGTGTGTGTGTGTGTGTGTGTGTGTGTGTGTGTGTGTGTGTGTGTGTGTGTGTGTGTGTGTGTGTGTGTGTGTGTGTGTGTGTGTGTGTGTGTCTGTGTGTGTCTGTGTCTGTGTCTGTGTCTGTGTCTGTGTCTGTGTGTGTGTGTGTGTATGTGCGCTGCACTGTGGCGACATGGACTAGGGCTACGCGTATGCGGGCCCTTTGTCTAAGACAAATTTCTTCCTCTGGAGACTAATAAAGTACGGTATATCTCTATATCTCTATATATCTCTCTCTCTCTCTCGCCTCTATAGGCAGGGTTTCATATTTCCAGGAGCCATATTATTATGAAACTATTCAGTCAGAACACCAGCTTAAGTTTTTATTTATTAGGGTGGACATTTTTAGCTATGCAACCATGCGGCTATTATATATAGCTGTCGGCTGGAAAAGTGATTCAGCACAAACTGAGAGCTGGTTCATCTCTGTAAAGTGTATATGTGTTACATTATTATACCTCCCCAAACGCCACCCAAAGAACATCAGTATATGCATTCCTCCAGAGTTTCTGTGTGTCCTGAGCCGTGTTGCGGCATAATAAGACACTTAGTGTGGGGTCCGGGGACACCCAGGGGTCCTTGAGGGAGTTCCAGGGGGTCCCCAGCTAAATGAGAGTCGTACAGTAGGAACCAAATGGACCCGATTTGTACACTCTCAGAGTTAAATTAACTTTGATTTTACAATATAAACTGGGGTCTCAGAGATAGAAATTCCATTAAATGGGGGTCCGTAGCCTAATTCAAACCGGGGGCCCTTCCTTGAAATGAAAATCGTTTAAAATCACCGTTAGAGCCGTAAAAATCTTCTCTTATGGTTATGGGGCTCCCTGGCATATCTTTGCAAATGGGGGTCCACGGGCTAATTAGTGTCAATTTGGGGGTCCTTGACATGAAAAGGTTTGAGAACCACTGGCATATTAAGACACTTTAGTCAATCTGGGACAAGCCACTAGGATGAGTTTCCCTTCCTTCCCCACTACATTATACAGTCACATTATCTATTCCCAATACATCAGTGCCACAGTATGTTATGACTGATGCAGCATTTTGCATTCTTATATACTTTCTCACTCCCTGCATTCACTTTGAGGTCATCATCAATCCAACCTAAACTGTCCAGCACATGCATTGCTGATCTACTTGAGCATCATGTATGTGTGTGTGTGTGCGCATGTGTGTCAATGAATGTGGCTTTTTCGGGGGCAACTATCACACAGATCTCAACATTTTTATTGGCCTTCGCAGCATTTGTTCCACCAGCAAACTCCTTTACACTTATTTTTTTTACAAAAGGACAAACTATTCATTGTTTCTTTGCATAATACTGTACCTCAGGCATGAAGCCTGTAGCAGCCAAGACTTAATAGACCATTGCACTGTGAAGGACTCTGATGCTGGAGTTGCCTATACACTCACATACTGTAAGTACAGTACCTGCCTTGCGTGCCGGTTCATAGTCATCAAGGTTCTTGCTGTACTTCCACACTGGCTAATTGTGTTAATAACTGATATTGCTCACAATACTGACATTGTTTGGTTTTTAGTTAAGTTGGAGATCTTTGGCTGTAAATACTTTTGCTTACCATTTTCATCTATAGGGGGCGCCGCAAATGCGAAAACTTTAACCATTTCTTGCAAAAACATGGCATAAATCCCCTTGAATTACTTACACATGATCACAGGTGTGACTTGAAATTGTAATTGGCTAGTAACGTTAGTGGGAGGGGCCTATGTAAGCGACTGCGGCAACCACACTCTGCAATCTTTTTAAATTGCGAATTTTCTAGTTTAATTTTTTTTTGCCGTGCTTTTAACCCTGTAGCACTCTGATATAAAGTGCATTATTATTGTTACTATTGTTTGTGTGCATACACAGTATATTTTGCTTTGTGGCGCAGAAACCAGAGGCTGATTTTTTATCGTCCTTGGACAGGTTCTGTCGCAATTCAGTACAAGTTAAATCATTGAGGAGCGCCAAAGCCCTCTGTCTCTTCACCCTCTGTCACAACAACAACCACACAGTTTGGCTGAGGACACGCGGCTTCGTCACCTATTCCTACAGTGATACACTCCACTCTGGCCGTTGGGTTTGAAAACAAGACGGTTTTCAGTGTGATCTGTGAGGCTCTCTGCGTAATGAAATCTGACCTGATGAAAGATAGCCTTTGTCAGACTAATGAGAGAAATACTGCCGCACATTCTAGACTTGCAGCTTGGATTATTGGATTATTGATAGCAGGCTTGTGTGTTTGTGCGTTGAATTTAATGTCCTAGCTAGGCCCCTCTCTCTCGCCCTCTCTCTCCTTTTCTTCTCTTGCATTGCGTGTCCCAGGAAGAGAGAGAGAGAGAGAGAGAGAGAGAGAAGCAGGGGTGATAATGACTTGTCAAATTAGAGGCGATGGATCCTGCAGCGAGTGTAAACACAATACGGAATGTTCCGATGACATTTTCCAAGCTGTATTTCTCTACTGGGGGAGATTAGCAGAGTGACAGCTCAGCCCCAACCACACGGAGCACAGCTGCACAACAGAGTGCACACATGCACACGCGTGCCCTCTCCTCATGACACACACACACACACACACACACACACACCCAAAAGAAAGAAAAAGCTGGCATTTCTATAATGCATTGCACTATATACTGTACGCACAGCTGCATAAAACAATTGCAAGGTTCACTCAAATTATGTTGAGTAGTCTCTCCCTCCTTCCCCCTCTCTCTCTCTCTCTCTCCCTCTCTCTCACACGCACACACACACACTGACACACACACACCTTTTGAGTCTATTTATTCCCATAGCCATTCCAGCCAGTCTAAACAGGTATGTATGGATTTGTGTTTGTTCAGCCTGAGCCCCCGCCACCATTAGCATGATGGATGGAGCTGAGGCACAGACCTGACTTTTAGAACTTATAGGTACTTAATTTGCATGTGTTTCCTCCTCCTGTAAATCAGCAAACCTTATAATGCCTGATGGAAGAGGCTGTACCACTCGTTACTTATCGCAAGTGGGGTTTTTTCTCTCCCCCGTATTCTATTTTACGCTTGGCTATCCCTCCACGACACGTACGGGCGCAGACGACCGCTGTTGAGCGGCCGCTGCTCATTTCCCGACTTCGCCCATGAAATAAAGAGCCATTTAAAGAGGAACAATGTCCTGGCCACCGCGCCTCCCTCCGCACTCTCCCTCTATTGGGGAGATACTATTGAGAGACCCAACCGCATCAATCTGGGCCTCAAATGACTTTCTCCAGGCGGCTAAATCCTGACAGGCTTTCTGTTTTTTTTAAAGGAGCCCTTTATCATCAAGAGAAAAGGAAGAAAGGATGAGAGAGAGAGAGAGAGAGAGAGAGACAGAGAGAGAGACAGAGAGAGAGAGAGAGAGAGAGAAGAGAGAGAGAGAGAATGGTGGAGAGGGGAGAGTCAAAAAGCTAATGTATGAGTGACACCCTTTCTCACACAACAGGGGAAATTTCCGTTCTATAACGGGTTCTGGTTAATTTGAAGTCAATTGGAAGAAGTTATTAAAAGGATCTGCCTTGAGCTGGGCTGAACTTGGTCAAGGGCAACACAACACAGTCATAACCCACCCTGGTTTCTCTGTGAGACAAAAGGAACCGTTATACAACCTTCAGACATCCTTGGAAGACCTCATGAATTATCAATAAACGACATGTTTACAGGGGGACTCGGTGACCCACCCGAGAACCCCGTCCTCTTTCCCTTATTATGGGTTACTTTGTCATCTGGCCACAAATGCATTTTCCTCTTCCCATTATTATTTTAACCCATTCTGACCTGAGATCAGATTCATACGAGGTTTCCACTGGACACACACTGGTCTGATGAACCCATTCTGACCTGAGATCAGATTCTAAAAATGTCAGTCGTTCTTCGAATTTTTCAAAAATAGCAGACCTACAAGCTCGTATCGCGCCACTCGGTGGCGCGATATGAGCTTGTAGATCTGCTATTTTTCAATAGCTAAAGCATAACATGATGCCAACACCAAAATGGGTGCCCGGTCAGAATGGGTTAATGCGGTTTGCGTATTGGCTCAACCTGCCTGGATTCTCCAGGGGTAAAGCTTATACCGTTGAGGATTTTCTATGCCTTTTTTCCCCTTTTTTTTCTTTTGCAAAATTACTGTAACTATTGTTTTTTGAAGCTCCGGTTTATCTCGCAAAGCTTCGTGTTGCCTTTGAAATTACCGTGCCAATATGTATGCAAATGTTGAGATATACTGCCAGAAATTTGATTTACTCCCATCTCTGTATTGTATCCTTTATCCTTATTTTTCACTACCCAGGTTGAGGTTCAGTAGTTTAATATAGCCCTGCATTACGGCACACTTTACTGCAAAAGCACTTGCAAATAAAATAGGCAAGGGAAAATGAGAATATTACAGTATGTTTGGAATAAGGAAGTTCTGCTTGAATGTATCTACCCCCGAAATGTCAGTTCATATACAGAGCTGAGCTACATACTGTATAGTGTATACTGTAGGCCAGTCAATCTAAGCTAAAAACATGCGTGACCCAAAATTAATTGCAATAGTGATCATTCGACGTCTTTTATGATCCTTAGGGTCAACAGAAATTGTTGTATTGAAGATTGTTAAATCCAGGAGTTGAAAGTTGGGGTATAGCATTAAAAGCCTATATATAAGGCAAACATTAACATTTTTAATTATGCTTAGTATGTGACGTGTTAAACTATGGGGTTTTCATGATTCTGAATCCATTCCGAGCACGAAAAAACACTCCTTGGGCTAAATTTGGCCAATAAAAGTGAAAGTTTAATTTTCCAAAAGGCCACAGCGAGCGAAGTGGATTGAGCCACGGAGGTGGAAAACGAGGAAAAGCGTAATATGTGGTCCGAGCTGCTTCATGCAAATGAGCTCACAGGGGTTCTGTACCGAGTATGCCGAGTGCAGGGAAATTCACTTCCTATATACTTATACTTATACTTACTTGAACAGTCAGCAAAAGTGGACAAGTTTGAGCTACAGTTGTGATGGCAGTGGGGAAATATTGGCCATGTCTGCAGTGTGGCGTTTGTCTGTTGGGGGCTAGGCTATGGGGGCGATGCGTCAGTGGGTAGCAATGTGACAGCAGGCCTGGCAGATATACTGGCTGTTTGCTCTGCATATGCAGCCTTCGTGTCGCATCCCATCACCGTCGCCTCGTTCTCTCTTCTTCGCCCTGCGCTCATATTCTCTCTGCATCTCCTCGTCCTTCGTTTCTCAATCTGTCTCAAGCGTTCTCCTTTCTTTCTCACTTTGTCTCTCTCTCTCTCTCTCTCTCTCTCTCTCTTCTCTCTTTCTTGTTTTTCATTTGGGATTCTCTCCTCATGGCTTGCGTTGCTTTCCGCCTGTGTCTGCTGCCCCTTCTTCCATTATGATCAGCCTTGTAATGACATCTGGAGGACATCTGGATTACGTGGGCGGCTGTGGCTCAGGAGGTAGAGCAGGTCGTCCAATGATCCCTGGGTCGGCGGTTCGAATCCCGGCTCCTCCTGTCCACATGTTGACGTGTCCATGGGCAAGACACTGAACCCTACATTGCCTCCAATGAGTTGGTCGGTGTATAGCTTGCCACCGTTGGTGTGTGGATGTGGGAAGTGAGGACGCTGGCGTCGACTGTTCGCCGCTTCACCTCCCAATATATGAATGAATGAACCATTGTAAAGCGCTTTGAGCACTTGGAAAAGCGCTATAAAAATGCAATTCATTATTATTATTAAAAATGCAATACATTATTATGTGCTGGAGGCTTTAGCAATGACGTGCAGGCAAGTCTGCGTGTGTCAACTCTGCTTGCAGTCTCCCAAAGCCTGTGTTGCTCCTTACACCCTACTAGACAAATTTATAGCCGAAAGGTGGTGCCACTGCTAGCACTTTTTTTATATCGCTTTATATAGATCTGAAATGGCGCCGCTAAAAAACAACTTTTTGCCCTGAGCCGGTTGCTAGGCTACGCCTTGCTTTCCCCCTCACGCACGGAACGTGCTCGCGCATAAGACTACTGTTATAATTAGGATCTTCTATGGGTCTTTTCTTGAAAACTACACGCTGTCTGTTGTGCTGATCAGAATAGCTATCATGAGCTAATGCTAACATCAGCCTTTTCTTACAGTGGAGAGCGAACGGAAGCACTTGAGTAGTATTCTTCCCAATTCTGGCCCTGCGCCTTGCACTTGTGGCCACCAGGCCGCAGTCATACTGTTAAGGTACACACAAAATGAGTAAGGTTCATGCTGAAATCTCCCTAATAGATTATTAAATATCTTATATGCAAAGTTGACATTTTGACCCGAGGGAGGTGCTAGAGGAAAGACAATATTTTAGGCCAATAAAAAGACTATAGCAAATTTCCCACTTTAAACAAAAGAAGCCTGCCATTTAATGCAAACTTATTTATGTATGGGGTTTTTTGTGTGTGTGCGCAGAATGGTGCACTGCTATTTTAAGAGAGAAATTAGAAGTACAGAGCCACATTTGCGTCAACACTATGAATAATAGTATTCTGTCAGTGAGAGAGGATGACTGGGAGAAGGAGAAACAAGGAGTGACATGGCCTAAAGGGAGATTGAAAAGACGGATAATAGCTATAGTATAGTAGTCATAGAGAATGATAAACCCCTGTTGACTTTTGAACAAAGTAAAAGAGAAGCGTATCCAATTCGGGGAGGGGATCATAAAATCCAGATACAGAGTATCTATAGCGTAACTAAATGGACTGTATCCACTTGAATCACAAATAATATTTGCTAGTAAATCATACTGTAGCAGTTCTTTAGACTCGGGGCCCTATCTTTACAGATATTCCCTTACTATTAGAGAATGCATTATTTGGATTAAGATGCGCACCTACAGTTTACGCCTGTGCCTGCATACTGCGAACAGTCTGCACACTAACCCTGCCACAGTCTGCACACTAACCCTGCTACAGTCTGCACACTAACCCTGCCACAGTCTGCACACTAACCCTGCTACAGTCTGCACACTAACCCTGCTACAGTCTGCACACTAACCCTGCTACAGTCTGCACACTAACCCTGCTACAGTCTGCACACTAACCCTGCTACAGTCTGCACACTAACCCTGCTACAGTCTGCACACTAACCCTGCCACAGTCTGCACACTAACCCTGCTACAGTCTGCACACTAACCCTGCCACAGTCTGCACACTAACCCTGCTACAGTCTGCACACTAACCCTGCTACAGTCTGCACACTAACCCTGCTACAGTCTGCACACTAACCCTGCTACAGTCTGCACACTAACCCTGCTACAGTCTGCACACTAACCCTGCTACAGTCTGCACACTAACCCTGCCACAGTCTGCACACTAACCCTGCTACAGTCTGCACACTAACCCTGCTACAGTCTGCACTCTGCACACTAACCCTGCCACAGTCTGCACACTAACCCTGCTACAGTCTGCACACTAACCCTGCTACAGTCTGCACACTAACCCTGCCACAGTCTGCACACTAACCCTGCCACAGTCTGCACACTAACCCTGCCACAGTCTGCACACTAACCCTGCTACAGTCTGCACACTAACCCTGCTACAGTCTGCACACTAACCCTGCTACAGTCTGCACACTAACCCTGCTACAGTCTGCACACTAACCCTGCTTACAATCCAAATCCATCCGAATTCAACACAACACTCAACATTCGACATGGCAGATACCATTGCTAAGAGACTTGCTAAGAGACCGTGAGGTTGGAAAAAATAATTAATGACCTCGGTCAGATTATTGATATTATTGCATTGAGCAAGCGCTCATTGGCACGAGCCAATGTGACGCGCTGGGAGCTAATAACACCTTAACGATTTCCGTGCTCAGAAAAACAGCAGATAACGTGCGCCTTAATTTCTCCCCATACTGCCCAGATAACGGATTCAGAATCAGCTCTGTTGTCACATCACAGGTTTAGAGAAAAGCGGGTGGAATTAGTTTTCGTGCGAGTTCTATCGTTTTGTTATTTCCATAGAGAATAAAAGAATGGGAAGAAGAAGAAGAGCTCAATCAAAGAAAACAAACTAATTATCTACATATTTACACATGAGATACAGTACCTTAGTTAAGATGTAATGGTGCATTGTGAGCAAAGCAGAACAATACTGTTATGATGCTACTGTACATGGAGTTATGGACGTTAGATAAGTTGCTAGAAAACACACAAAAACCTCAAAAGAAACTGTTTAACTAGTGAAATTGGGGCTGGACACACCTTGCGCTGTAGATCATCTTAAAGGGACACTTCACCCTTTTTGCAAAATAATATATGTTAATGACGTTTAGAAGCTTTAGATCACTTTCCTGGGGGTATTTATGTGTGTAATATGTGGTTTTAGATATTTTAGATTGTAGCAGTGAGCCTGTTGTCTCTGATGTCATGGACACTGGTCTCACTACCTTCCTGGACTACAATTCCCATAATTCTTTGGTGCACTCACTGCACTGCTCCTCCTTGTGGATAGGGGGGAGAGTTGTCTTACTGAGACAACATGTAGTCCAGGAATGAAGTGAGCCCAGTGTCCATGACATCAGAGACAACAGGCTCACTGCTACAATCTAAAATATCTAAAACCACATATTACACACATAAATACCCCCAGGAAAGTGATCTAAAGCTTCTAAACGTCATTAACATATATTTTTTGCAAAAAGGGTGAAGTGTCCCTTTAATAGAGCCCCTAAACTCAGTCTTGTTCTCTCACAATATTAAAGCATTTTACATTGACATTGCACCCGCCCACATCAGGACTAAAGCTATAGCCATCCAGTTCATATCTTTGGCTTCTTTTGTGGAACAGGTATATTCAAAGGCTTCTATTTGGCTGATCTGAAAGTCTGCACCAATGAAAGAAGAAAAAAAAGAGACATACAGTCTGGAACGTACAGTAGACTCTACTGTATATATTCCATCCAGACCAAACAGAGGATATAGGGAGATTTTTATATAGGATAGGATGACTTTTGGCCTGGATTTGATCTCTAATGGTGGACAGTACACAGTGAAATCTATAACAGACACATTTTGTGACTCACAGTATAAGCAAATGGAACATTTGGTTAGATTTGTACATTTTCTCTGAGTTAAGGCGAACGCTCTCTGTGATTTTGGCAAACCAGGCGAGCAGCAGATGGTAAGCAGCGACTATTAAGCACTATTGGCAAGTTTTGGAATGCGTACGCCCGGCCTGACCCTAAACATTATGTCCATAATAATCCTGTTGGGAGGACAGAATGGGAAAGATAAATACATATTTGAAAACGTATGGATTTGTGTTTGCATCTATTCTTACTGTATGCTGCTCCACTTATGGAGCATTAATGCAGCATTCCACGCGTTCCATCCGAGGGGATGAAAAAGGAAGCATTTAATGCTTCCGTGATCTCACACGTTCCCATCACCCAGAGATTATAATCTGGTACGATGAGAGGGGGGGGGGAGGATCGCAGTATGGAGATTGAAGGTACGATGAGAGGGGGGGGGAGGATCGCAGTATGGAGATTGAAGAACTTGTGGAGAAATTCTGTGCAGAGTATAGGAGGAATATAAGGCCATACCTATATATAGTGAGGCCACTGTCCTGCTCTGCTGGTGTGTTTAATCCTCTCCCAAGGGTTCCTGGTCCAGTGAACCATAAGTCTATAGATTCTGCACAATTACCTCCGGGGGTCAACCCCCCTATTCAACCCCCGGTTCACCTCCTAGGAGCCGCCCGCCTGGAGCCCTGCAGCGCGCGCACACTTCAGCAACCCAACGAACGGCCATGAAGAGCCTGCATAATTCAGCTCCTATATAGGCGGCAAAAGGGGAAAATTTCCATACTAGAAGACCTTCTCCTTTAGGGCTATAGTTATGCTACGAGATGTTTATTCTATATGTTAATCCGTTTCATGGGGGTTTCATGTAGTTATTATAAAAACGGAAGAATAGTCATTATCACTCCAGAGTATCCAGAGGAATCCAACCCTGACGTATGGTGCTCTGATTTACCTTGAAGTGTGATTCATTTTGTGAATATGGTTCATAGTGAAATAGAAAGAGATGTATACTATAGTGGGTGGAATGTATACTGTATACAATAGGCTGGTATTATCTCCTGATTTGATTCTGATTTAATACGTTCGTTAATTTGATTTGATTAAATTGCTGCAATTGATAACTTCCGTATCTTTCCCCGGGACTCAAATCTGGTGTCCCTCCCTGCGCTGTCGAGCTATAATGGCACATTTTGGGAAAGACTCTTGTCAACCTTTTAATCATATACCTGACCACAGGATCTAACTAGAAAGGAGATTAGGAAAAATAGTGCAATAGTCAATTGGAATGGAATGGATGTTCATCGCATTGTTTAGGCAGTCTGTGTAGGACACACATGCTCAGAAAGACAATACATTATAATAATGAGGCAACACAAGAATTCAGAGTTTGTAAGTATGAGGATTTTACTCGAGTAAGGAGCCAAGACTTGCATGACCTGTTCATGCATGGAAACCCCAGTCTGACTCTCAGAGTAACACAGGATCACAGCCTTTATAGCGTTCTCTAGCCAGCCCCCAACATAGCCTCAAGACTTGAGCCGCGATCAGTTCAACAAAATGGGACAGTAACATTGTCAACAAAACAAGCACCACGGGGGTGTGACAGATGAGATAATCTCCGAGGAAACTCTTAACCCATTCTGACCTGAGATCAGATTCATATGAGGTTTCCACTGGACACACATTGGTCTGATCAACCCATTCTGACCTGAGATCAGATTCTAAAAATGTCAGTCGTTCTTCGATTTTTCAAAAATAGCAGACCTACAAGCTCGTAGCGCGCCACTCGGTGGCGCGCTATGAGCTTGTAGATCTTCTATTTTTCAATAGCTAAAGCATAACATGATGCCGACACCAAAACGGGTGCCCGGTCAGAATGGGTTAAACTTCTACGACAGCACATGTCTACAGAGATAACGTGTTTTGGACTATATCTGCAGTAGTATAGCGGCAGCAGCAGAAATTGTGTTTTGAAGAAAAAGCATTAATGGTGGAAAATCTAGAAAGGCCAAATTGGCTGTGGCCTCTTATTGTCAAAGGAATCCAGGGGGGGTAAAATGGATTGTATTTTGTACAACCTTTACAGTGTAAACAAAACACAAAGTGGCACCGCGAGTCCAATTTGAGAATGTTGGTGTGGACTGTGAGTGCCTTCCTTGGCCTACTGCATGCGGACTGGTGTCAGAGATTAGCTGTATACTAGCTTCAGGGACCCCAGGTGTTTTAGCTGCACCGCACACACACACGCACCGCACGCACGCACGCAAACTGCTGACGGCCTATGGGCTTGGCAAAGACAAATATCTCAATAGAACAATAGGCAGACCGCTACCAACCAACCACAGCAATTATGTTTTGCTGTTTTTGTAGCTACGTTTATTTTTCCCAGTCAATGCTGCGGATGGATTGCAGCATTGAAACGAAAGCTGCAATCCATCCGTCTTTTTAGTGAATATTTTAACCGATATGTATAGAGAGAGAGAGAGAGAGAGAGAGAGAGAGAGCGAGAGAGAGTTTTTATGTGTAAACCGAGTGAACTCAGAACGTATACTGCAGTAGACATGCCCTCCAGGAATCCACTGTGATTCATTTAGAATGTGAACTGAAATTCTCTGCAATATTATACAACCATTAAAAACATGATGATGATTGATTTGAGGTGAAACTGGATAAACGATCCTTAAGACCAAAGTGATGAACAGACAAACTCAACTTAACCCATTCTGACCTGAGATCAGATTCATACGAGGTTTCCACTGGACACACACTGGTCTGATTAACCCCATTCTGACCTGAGATCAGATTCTAAAAAATGTCAGTTGTTGTTCGATTTTTCAAAAATAGCAGACCTACAAGCTCGTAGCGCGCCACTCGGTGGCGCGCTATGAGCTTGTAGATCTGCTATTTTTCAATAGGTAAAGCATAACATGATGCTAACACCAAAATGGGTGCCCGGTCAGAATGGGTTAACACATTTTATATCTCAATTTTCTCTTCCCATGGCCTCATTTACAGTATGCAATTGCTCTCTCTCTCTCTCTCTCTCTCTCTCTCTCTGTGTCATGTATGCACGCACGCACGCACACACGCATCATTACGATTCCACGTTTTAACACTGAGGAAGAGACATTACAGTACATGGACTATAGCTTAAGCTTGCCTTAACCCATTCTGGCCGGGAACCCGTTTTGGTGTTAGCATTACGTTATGCTTTAGCTATTGAAAAATAGCAGATCTACAAGCTCATAGCGCGCCACCGAGTGGCGCGCTACGAGCTTGTAGGTCTGCTATTTTTGAAAAATCAAAGAACGACTGACATTTTTAGAATCTGATCTCAGGTCAGAATGGGTTAATCAGACCAGTGTGTGTCCCAGTGGAAACCTCGTATGAATCTGATCTCAGGTCAGAATGGGTTAAAGGACTACACATGCATTATATTAGCTAATTAAATGACCACTGAGTTATTGTATGGTGCTGCTGTCTCTCTTCAGCACTTCTTCTACTGGACTGTCTGGGGACTCCCTGACAGTGTGTGTGTGTGTGTGTGTGTGTGTGTGTGTGTGTGTGTGTGTGTGTGTGTGTGTGTGTGTGTGTGTGTGGGGGTGGGTAGAACAGTACATCCTGCTTGAAGACGGGTTCAGACAGGCTGTTCTCACTGTCACCGGTTCCTACTTAAACATACAGAAATGAAATTGTTCTACTGTATAATTCATATATATGCTGTAACAACCCTCATAATCATGAGCCCGGAGGCTGTTATCACGTGACCCAGTATTTGGTATTCAAGCCGCCGGTCGTAGTGGGGAAACTGCACACCTGCGGTCTGTGTATGCAATAGCTATAGTTTTAATATACAGTATATATATTTTTTGCTTCTCTGCCTTTATTGATAGTATCAAGGGAATACTGACAGGAAAGAGAGAGAGGTTGAGAGAGAGAAGGGGAGAGACATGCAGCAAAGGTGGTCATGAACGGGACTCGAACACCGCGACACGCTGTCAGGCCTAGAGCCTATATTATGTGGCATGCGCAACCTGGACCACTATATGGGTCTAAATGTCAAAGTGACGTTGAATCAACATTGACGTTTACTATTTAATTCATTATCAATCATTCTGTGGTGCTTCTAAATTGGGCTGTCTTTATTAAAGGAGCTCTCATCACCTCTTTTCAACCTTATCTTCATATAATTAGTCCTTAACTAATTATTCATTGTAAGATGACACCGTTTCTGTCTTTTACTGTGACTGTGTCTCATTGGTGAGCTGGCTATGTGTACCGTTCAGAAACATGCCTGCCTGTACTGTGCCTCGCAATGACATCATCAATGGGGGATTCCAAGCTGCAACCTTTTGGGTGCCTGAGCACCATAGAATAGCTGCCCCTTTGCCTCTGATGCCCAAAGTGCCCTTCTTTGCAGTGGCCCTTATCAAGAACGACGGGGGGGCGGTGGCTCAGGGGTAGAGTGGCCGGATGGTGACCGTGAGGTTCCCAGTTCGAACCCGGGCTCCCCCAGAGTTACACTGTCGAAGTGTCCTTGAGCAAGACGCTTGAACCCCTAATTGCTCCCGATGTGCTGGTTGGTGCCTCTGCCATCGGTGTATGAATGTGTGTGTAAATGGGTGAATGTAATCTCTAGCGCCTTGGATAAAGGCGCTATATAAACGCACCATTTACCATACACCATTTAACCATTTAATTATCATTAACAAATAATGATAATTTTACCGTTTTATGATCTTTAACAGACAGACAGACAGACAGACAGACAGAGACAGACAGTCAGTCAGTTATAAGTCCTTCCCGCCCATCACTGACAATGTCTTTCTTACACATCAGGCTGTATAAGGAACTCACGCCTACCAAACATCTCTTATTATTACACTTCATTTAAAACAGGCAGAGAGACTACAGAAAGCATGGGGGCGGTGGGCGGGGGGGCGGGGGAGGCGGGGGAGGCCAAGGCGACGTGAAGAGGTGGCATCATGCAGGAGAGACGGAGAGGGGAGAGAAAATGGAGCGGGAGGAGGAGGACGAGCGAGGGAGAGAGGAGTGATATACTGTTGTGAAGGGATAATGGGAATTTGATTATGGTGGAAAAGGAGAGCAGAGGCTGGTGTTGACTCTGCTGAAACGCAACACACTGTCTTGTGAGTTTTGTGTGTCCGTGTGTGTGTGTCCCCGTGTGTGTGTGTGTGTGTGTGTGTGTGTGTGTGTGTGTGTGTGTGTGTGTGCGTGACCGTGTGTGTGTTTATGTATGAATGTGGGTGAATTTATTCTAGCTCAGGGGTCTGTATTTATTGCCTTGGTTTAGTGTCACACAAAGACAGACAGGTCTGCGGTCTGCCTGGAGACACAGTGTAATAAGGTCTCTGCAAGTGACACACACACGACACACCCACACACACACACACGCACGCCCGTGTGTGTGTGAGTTGTCACTTGCAGAGACCTTATTACACACACACACACACACACACACACATTTCCCTGCTCTTACGCAGCTTGCAAATCCCCATACATGCGCACACGCAGTGCATGCAGCCCTTGTGGCAGACAGTGCCCATTCATGTGAAGTGGCGGTGTTAGGGCGTGGGATTTGACGGGGCAGGCAGGCATGCAGGGCAGTGTTGTAATAAGAGAGGGAAGAGGAGCACACACCCCTATAGCTGTAGTTAGTGTGTATATATATGCACAGCTGAAAACCCCTCGGTATGCTAATTGATCCATCTTGAACTCTCGTATCTAAGTGAACACGGAGGATGTGACCGTGTGTGTGTGTGTGTGTGTGTGTGTGTGTGGAGGGCTGCTGCACCGTATAGCTCTGGCTGGAGCCGTGATTTTCCTTTTTCTTTTTTTCAATTTACTTTTCTTTTTGGCTTTCGCCTTTATTTTATGGAGGGACAGACAGTAGGCTGACAGTAAATGGGGAGAGAGATGGGGGGGGGGGGGGTAAAGACCGTCGGGATCGGGAGTCGAACCCACGGCATACTGCCAGACTGGGTTGCCAGCCAAGGTGCCTGGACCACTGAGCCACGGCCCAGGCCTCAATTTACTTTTTATTGAATTTTAAACAAGCACATGAAAACAAAAATCAGACCCATCTCATCTGAGACTGTACTGTAAAAGCTCTCCTCCCTGGTGTGTGTGTGTGTGTGTGTGTGTGTGTGTGTGTGTGTGTGTGTGTGTGTGTGTGTGTGTGTGTGTGTGTGTGTGTGTGTGTGTGTGTGTGTGTGTGTGTGTGTGTGTGTGTGTGTGTGTGTGTGTGTGTGTGTGTGTGTGTGTGTGTGTGTGTGTGTGTGTGTGTGTGTGTGTGTGTGTGTGTGTGTGTGTGTGTGTGTGCGTGCGTGCGTGCGTGCGTGTGCGTGTGTGACAGTGACACTTGGTGGTGGTCAAATGCTATTTCCGTGCTTGGACATCGTATAGGGACAAAGGGACACACATTGCTGTCTATAGGAGTGATTATGCACCACTCAAAAAAACAAGACAATATACATAGAAATACACACAAGGCAGAGATATCTGCCTCTACTCTATTGATGATCATTATACATAAGTACTTTGAACAGGTGCATCCACTTCAAGTCCATTAATGTAACAGATTTAACTGAATTTAAACAAAGTCAGTTTCTGAACCAGTTGTCTGTAAAGACTTCAATTAGATCTCTAAAGCTGAATGTAATTCTCTCCATAATTAATATACTAATCCATTCATTTGTAGTTGGTATTTGAGGGGATTCCAGCCCCAGGTGGTCCCCAGCTATAAATGACGGAGAGTTGGTAACCAAGTGGACCCTTAATTATCAGATCATTAACTCTTGAAATGAGCCCTCCCGGGTCCATTTGTTTTTGTTTTTACTCTAATAATAAGTTAAGTTATTGTTAAACATCCTTAATTTACAAGAAGTCTTACACAATTAGAGAATGTAAAAGAATTGTTATTGCGATCAACGTTTGCATGTTATCTGTCAGGGTCTGTCTCTCCACAGACCATGTCAGCCCTGGCCACTCCCACTTTCCATTCCACACTGCAGTCCCATTCACTCACCTGTCTCCAGCTCCCTCGTCATCCCACCTGTGAACACTTGCACCTTTGTCAGTTCATAGTTTGTTGTCACGGCCGCTTGTCCCTGGATTCCTGTTTTTGACTACTTTGTCATTTTGCAATTGCCTGATTCCTGCCTACTATACTTCAGTGTAAGGTCTGCCTTATTCTTCATTAAATACTTAACATCTATTCTTGTCTGTTACTCTGCATAATTGGGTTCAAATCACTCTGCATCATAACACTCCCGGGTCCATTTGGTTTTGTTTTCACTCTCTCTCTCTCTCTCTCTCTCTCTCTCTCTCTCTCTCTCTCTCTCTCTCTCTCTCTCTCTCTCTCTCTCTCTCTCTCTCTCTCTCTCTCTCTCTCTCGTTATTGTTAAACATCCTAAATGTACAAGAAGTCTACACAATTAGAGAATGAAAAATAATTGTTATTGCGATCAACGTTTTGCATGTTATCTCTCCTAATGGCACCACGTCCATACAGCATGGAATTGTGGACACAATCTTATCCAACCACAACAACAACATTTGTACATTTTGGGTCTGAGAGTGTCACAGTCTCTCTCTCCCTCAGTCTGTGACTCCACCACACTGCAGTCCCATTTACACACCTGTCTTCAACTCCCTCGTCAGCCAACCTGTGAACACTTTGCCAATCAACCTGCTCCTATAAAACTGCATGGGCTCTTTACAAACTCTCATTGTCAGTTCATAGTTTCATTTCATGGTTTGCTTGTCCCTGGATTCCTGTTTTGACTACTTTGTCATTTTCCAATTGCCTGATTCCTGCCTACTACTTACAGTGTAAGATCTGCCTTAACATCTATTCTTGTTTGTCGTTACTCTGCACTTGGGTTCGACTCTGTCTACATCCATGACAGAGAGGCTAAATCTCGTGGCATGAAATGGTGGTCCGTGGATCAAATGCCCAATAAATAACGCTGGGCCTTGATCAATATGAGAGGGGTTGGAAACCCACTGTGCTGGAGTCGTGATGCCTTTTGCTGCTGCGAGCCTTCAGTGCTGCAGTATACTGTATATGTACAGCACAGTATGGCTCAGGGCTTATAGGGCAGAGTGTATAGCTGGTGGTGGTGGTGGTGGTGGTATGACGACGGTTCAGTCTGAGACGGTCTCGCTGGCTGAGAGTGAACGCGGCCATCTGGAGACACTATTTACAGTACAGTACAGTACAGTACAGTACGGGGCTGCTGCTGTCTATGAGTGGGCGGTAGAGCGTCACTGTATAAAACATGCAGTGATGCGCTGGAGTGGCAAAGGCAAAAGAGGCTGTTGAATCGTGTGTGTGTGTGTGTGTGTGTGTGTGTGTGTGTGTGTGTGTGTGTGTGTGTGTGTGTGTGTGTGTGTGTGTGTGTGTGTGTGTGTGTGTGGACTGCAGCATTCCTTCTGGGGGAAGCATTGATTTTCCTGCCCGACGTGACGGGATGTGGGGGAAATGTCAGCCTCTAATTGAGTTGATAAAACCGTTTGAGTTTCAGACGTAAATATGGTTTCCCCACTAAAGGCCACGCGCATTAGACACCTCCCACTGAGAAGGTCTCTTAGGACTCAAAGGCTTGCTTTTTGTGTGTGTGTGTGTGTGTGTGTGTGTGTGTGTGTGTGTGTGTGTGTGTGTGTGTGTGTGTGTGTGTGTGTGTGTGTGTGTGTGTGTGTGTGTGTGTGTGTGTGTGTGTGTGTGTGTGTGTGTGTGTGTGTGTGCGCGCGCGCGCGCGAGACACCTGGACGAATTGTGACGTCTCCATTGGGGCCAAATCATGTCAAACCAACACTAGTCACATCTGGCCCATGAATTCATAATTCAACATAAATTCTGCCCACTAAGACGGACGTCCCCCTGGATGAATCAGAGAGAGTCCGGTGATCGAGACCAGATCAACTTAATTAAGGCATATCATAACTAGTCCGATCTGGCCCCAGAATCAGCTATATTATTTCAACTGGTGAAGACGTCCTGGAAATGACGTAAAGATCATCCCCATATGGCCTATAGTCCTGAACGTCGTGAACTTTACCGTCATCACGACATCATCATGATGTCATTTGGCTTGCTGGGATAGAATGAACAGCTGCTGTACTTGTAACAGGTAGGGGGGGGGGGGGGGTCATATCCATTTAAAGGTACATGGAAGATGATTAACAGAAGAGCTGAATGTGTCTTACTCTGCCCATGCTGATTAGCAGATTCATATCATGCAGAGAGGGGATGGATTCACCTGCTGCCATCGTATAGGGAAATGACTCTTGATGTCAATAGAGAGGCACAGATGTATCTGGTTCAAAGTGTCTCTCTGGTCGATATCTAAAGATCCTCCTTGTCTGAAGGCCTGTCTGAAGCTTAAATGGATTTCCAAAGAAGACAGATTCATGAAACACAGACAAGCACTTTTCAGCTTTCACCCTTTCCCTGCAATGGAAGGGATACGATTTGTAGCCAGTATATTTAAAAATAAATGTTTTACTTGAATGATATGTCAACACTTTGCTGTGCCTCTCTCAAGCAATCAGATTCATTTTGTATTCCAAAATGGTCTGTCTATCAGTGAGACAGTGAACAGTTACATAATCAGATTCCATAGGGCATAGCCATAGGCTGTGGTGTGTGTGTGTGTGTGTGTGTGTGTGTGTGTGTGTGTGTGTGTGTGTGTGTGTGTGTGTGTGTGTGTGTGTGTGTGTGTGTGTGTGTGTGTGTGTGTGTGTGTGTGTGCGCGCCTCGTTGTCAACAGAAGGGAGCCTGCTCTGATAATTAGGATGATAATTAGACATGATTCCTCCACAAGTTTGCTCTCTCTCTCTCTCCCCCTCATCCTATGTCTCTCTCTCCCTCATCTTTGCACACATACCCAATATTACCCATGCACATATAAGTGCATATACACACGAGGCCTAACCAACTGGTAATTAACAAAAATAATTAGGCAGACACCCACTCGTATAGGGAACATAAAACACACCCGCAGATACACACACACACACACACACACACACACTCGGTAATTAAGAGTATTAATTACAAGCATAGTTGTCCCTGTGAGGCCCTGTATCACTCATAGACTGGCACACAGCAGGATTCATATTATACTTTATCACACCACCCAATCTCTCTCTCTCTCTCTCTCTCTCGCATGCACAGTTGCACACACACACACACACACGCACATACACACAATGTATATATTGTACACACTCGTACACATACGCACAGACAGAGAGACCAGCACAGCAACAAAGTAGAATAAAGCAGAATGCCTTTGGGCGCTGGAGCAGATTCACTGGATTCCAGTCCAATGTCTTTTCAGACCTTCTACTTTCTGCCTCGCATTATTTCTTTAATTCGTTTTTTTTTGTTGCACACGTTACCACATACCCCCCCCCCCCCCCCCATAGTTTAACCTGCGTGGAAATACAGAAAGTTATTCAGATTTGAGTCTGTACACTACCTGGAAATGTAGGCTATCACTATCTCAATACAGTGTGACAGCATACTGTCACACTGCCATTTACCACTGGCAGCGAGAAACTACCATTTGCTAACTTTTATTATAGCATAAACCCCCCTAAGGCAATGAATGAGAAAACAAAAACCCGTGTAAAGGGTTTCAGTACAGATATCGATATCTTTTGGTGGTATAGTTGCTTTCAGCATACAAGCAGTTTGCCAAGAAGCATCACGAGCTGTGGGCGTATTTCTAGTTAATGAGGTATAGCATAGCGGGTGGCGCTGCCTGCCTGGCTGTGTGTGTGTGTGTGTGTGTGTGTGTGTGTGTGTGTGTGTGTGTGTGTGTGTGTGTGTGTGTGTGTGTGTGTGTGTGTGTGTGTGTGTGTGTGTGTGTGTGTGTGTGTGTGTGTGTGTGTGTGTGTGTGTGTGTGTGTGTGTGTGTGTGTGTGTGTGTGTGTGTGTGTGTGTGTGTGTGTGTGTGTGTGTGTGTGTGTGTGTGTGTGTGTGTGTGTGTGTGTGTGTGTGTGTGGTGGGTGCATCCTCAGCGCTGCAGGAGTTATACCGACCATCCTTTATGGGAGATACTTTGCACTTCATTCCCTAAGTGTCAGAGTCTTGGAGTGTTTGGATATTGCTGGGGGGAGCATCTGCTATCTATCTACTCCTGAAGCCCAGCATAGCTATACTGTATCATGCATAAGTGTGAGTGGAATTGTGAGTGTGTTACTGTATAGGACAGGAGAGAGGAGGGAGAAAAATAATGTGCCTGGGGCATGCATTGTGCGGCAACATCAGAATAACACTGTAACTTACAGACTTACTGTATGGAGCTCAGAGTTACTGTACATACTAGACCAGACACAATATGCAGGGGTTGCATCATCGATGCCTTGTTGTTGTACACAGTATCCAGTCAGTGTCTTTCTAGTCAAACAAGAGGCAGATTATCACGGGCATGATTCACAGGCTGTTACTCGTCTGCTCTAATCAATGTGTGATGTGTAATGTGTGATATCGATCTTGTCTTTATGATGTCCTGTTGTTGTATCTTCCCTCCTGGCACCAAGCCTTTGCATGTGCTCATACTGTAGTAGGCGTGCATGATGGGCGATATGGACAAATATTTCATCACAAGCGTAATTACGTGAGCTTCAACTGACCTGCAGCAGACCTGTCCTTTCTCGCTCCCCGTTTGCAAGGCAGTTTGTTACTGCAGCCATGTCAAGGTTTTCATTTTTCTGTATGTGTCCTTTTCTATGTGTTGACTTGAGGGTTCTCAATTATGTGTCTTTGTTGCATCTGTGCTTCTGCTAAGTAAGCTTGATGGTTACACCTGTTTGTAGTGAGTGAGAGAGGGCAGAAGTCTCATTACACTGAAGGAGAGTGCACTGTGCAGATCACATGAGAGAGAGAGAGAGCTCTGTGCAGAATGAAGAAAGCAAAGTAGACCAGAATAAGTAAAGTAAACTATAGGAGAAGTAAAAAGTGAACGAAGTAAAGTGAACTATAAAATGTAAAGCAGAAGAAAGTAAAGTTAAGTACATGAAATGAAGTAAAGTAAAATAAAGAAAAGAAGAGAAAACAAAAGGGTTTTTCAAGAAAGACTGAAGGTTCCAAGTCGACCCCCCCCCGACCCCCCCCCCATTCATGTGCAAGCAGGCAAAGTGGTCAGTATTGTTTGTTTGTGAATCTTATTGTGAAGGTTTATGTATTATTATTATTATTATTATGAATGTAATTGTATGAACGTGTCCAAGTTAATGTTTTGTTTGTCGTCTTGTTTTTGTATGTCAGTTCTATACGTATAAGTTTTACAGCACAGTGTTTTCAGCACGGTGTTAAATAAACAGCAGTAAAAAAACGAATTCTGAGTCGTGCGATGGAAGGGGCGGCACACAGTTAAAAAACACTGCTTCCCTCGCATACCTGGATACAATGATATTGTCATGGTTTGAGTCTTCCCCTGTCTGTATTTCCACTTCAGCCACTCCCACATTCTATTCCACCACACTGCAGACCTATACACCTGTCTCCCACTGCCTCATCAGCCCAACAGTTCCCTTCTCATTACACACCTGTGCCTACTTCTGCAATCAAGCCACCATGTGTGCATTCCAGTTCTCTGTATTTTCCTAGTGTTCTGAGGTTATTTACTAGTTTGGATTTTGACCTCCTGCCTGTTTTTGGACTCTGATATCCTGCCTGCCCCTGTGGATTTGTTTGCCTGTTTTTGGACCGCTTTCTTGGTTTTGACCTATGCCTGATGTTCTTCGATGTAAGCCTTTTCCCTTGGTTTTGGTCGCTATTAAACTATTGAACTTACTCTGCCTGTGTTGCCTGCACTTGGGTTCCATTCTGATACACACCGTGACAGATATTGACTTACCCCCCCCCCCCCCTCCCCCTCTCTCTCTCCCTGTACAGTGGACGGCTGCACGGACTGGTCGGTGGACTACCTGAAGTACCGCGTGCTGCAGGGCGAGCCGGTGCGCCTGAAGTGCGCCCTGTTCTACGGCTACATCCGCGCCAACTACAGCCAGGCGCAGAGCGTGGGCCTCAGCCTCATGTGGTACCGCAGCTCGGGCCTGGGCGGCCAGAGCGACTTCGAGGAGCCCATCTCCTTCGACGGCGTGCGCATGAGCAAGGAGGAGGACGCCATCTGGTTCCGGCCCGCCGACCTCCAGGACCTGGGCCTCTACTCCTGCGTGCTGCGGTAAGGGGCGGGGGGGTGTCAGGGTTGTTTTTGTTGTCGTTCTGAAAGGGGGCAGGGCTCTCTCTCTATTTCTCTCTCTATATATATATATATATATATACATACTGTATATAGTGTATATTTACAGTACACAGAGGAGCATTATGCAGAACTACTGCCTAGAGCAAAGCAGTATGAGGGGGAGCTGGTGTGTGTGTGTGTGTGTGTGTGTGTGTGCGCGTGTGCACGTGTGTGTGCACGTGTGTGTGGCTGTGTGCGTGTGAGAGCGAGCGAGATGAAACAGAGAGTCTACAGGGAGATAAATTATTATGGACCAATGAGAGATAATTAAACAAAAACACTATCATACTACACAAACGCACGCACGCACATGAACGCACATGCCATGCCGCGCTTTTAGTAGGGCGGCGTGTGGAGTTAGTCTGCCTTAATATAATATAAGATGCATAATTATGTGGCAGTAACTTATTAACCTCTGCCGTGGAGAACATCCCTCCACAAACGGCTCATTGCAGCTCTTCATTCCACCGAGCTTTTTTTAATAAACCCAGTTAAAGGCCTCTTATCCCATTTTAGTCGGGAACCCCTTTTGGTGTTATAGCATTACGTTATGCTTTAGCTATTGAAAAACAGCAGATCTACAAGCTCATAGCGCGCCACCGAGTGGCGCGCTACGAGCTTGCAGGTCTGCTATTTTTGAAAAATCGAAGAGCGACTGACGTAGAAGACATTTTTTTAGAATCTGATCTCGGGTCAGAATGGGTTAAAGAGCCAGAGAGGCTTGCCGAGTACATTGAGCGTGACGGGGGTGAGCGTGTTTGTGTGTGATGATCATGACACACACGCACACGCACACGCACACGCACACACACGCACACACGCCCCAGCCCCCCATGCCACATGTCATTACCGATCGCCACAGGGCTAATCTGATGTGAATTCTTCCAGGACACATTCCTTCCATCAACGAGTGTCCCCTGTTGCATTTGATTATTGACTTCTATTCTATGCTAATGGGTCTCCGGTTTCTCCCCATTCCAAAATTGTTTTGTTGGGGAAATTCGGAGCAATACAGTAATTCTCCAGAGCACCACCAGCGCCACCACCACCACCGCCTCCGGGCCTGTGTTTCTCTCACTGTTGAGCTGGGGGGATTTCCAAACTTCTCAGATGCCCTAATCAGAGCACTGCGAGAGATTTGCCTCTGAGCTGAAATCAATTGTCTTTTTGTTAGAGGGTAAGCTTTTGAGTCACACATTTGGGTGCATGTGACCCAAACACTTTGCTCTACAACTCCCTCCAGGAGGGAGAGAGGAATGTTATACCAGTAGAGGAAATTCTCCGTTTGCTTCCACGGCTGCATTTCAAATGAACCAGAGACAAAGTTAATTTATCCCAACCCTCAGATATTTAAACTGACCTGCTTAACCCATTTAGATCTGTTAGCTCCATTCTAGAAATCAGTACAGTTTTCTGAAAAACCTACAGTATATGTTTCTATCAGTGATGTCAAGGACCCCCAGAAAAACCCCCATGAAACCCCCAGGTACCACCCCCCCACCCCCCAGAAGCAAAGACTTGAGTTGAAAACGTTCGCTCTGAAAGAATATACATTCAAAGATTTGCGGCACATTTGCACTCTTTTTTAAAAATAGCAGATCTACACGCTCATAGCGCGGCACTCGGTGTGGCGCTATGAGCTTGTAGATCTGCTATTTTTCAATAGCTAAAGTATAACATAATGCTATATAAACACCAAAAGGGGTTCCCGCCCAAAATGGCTTAATGAGCTAAATATGCAGAAATACATATTTAGTTACATTGTGCATAATTACTGGAATCTCATTAACCGACAATGTGCAATTAAAAACATATTAGCTGGCAATTAGACTGTGCGCGGCGGATTTCTACAATGTACGCTATATATATGCATATATGCAATATGGGGTCATATTTCAAAATGTTATTTCAATGTATTCCAGACAAATTACCTCCCGTTTTCCATCTGAACCAGATTAGGCTGGGTATATAATGTCCATTCACACCACGCGGCTTCATTTTTTTTATCACACAAGGATGTTATAGATGCACCATTCTGGTGCACTTCTGGTGCGAGAGAGCTTACACTGACTTACACTTCCACTGACAGTTTACATACACTGTATAGTGTAGTGCACTGGTGGTGTCGCGGCGCTGTGTGGACTGCATGAATGTTGATTAACCCATTCTGACCTGAGATCAGATTCATACAAGGTTTTCCACTGGACACACACTGGTCTGATGAACCCATTCTGACCTGGGATCAGATTCTAAAAAAATGTCAGTCGTTCTTCGATTTTTTCAAAAATAGCAGACCTACAAGCTCGTAGCGCGCCACTCGGTGGCGCACTATGAGCTTGTAGATCTGCTATTTTTCAACAGCTAAAGCATAACATGATGCCAACACCAATATGGGTTCCCGTTCAGAATGGGTTAAACCAACCCCCCCCTGTGTAGAGTTTGGCTTTGCACCGAGGCCCTCCAGATGTTTCTCCTCAGAAGGAGATATGGAGGCTCACCATGAATCCCTAAAGCGTTTGCGTGTGTGTGTGTGTGTGTGTGTGTGTGTGTGTGTGTGTGTGTGTGTCTGCCCGCGCATATAGTATGTTTGCATGTGAATCTCGTCACGTGATCTGCACACATGCATTTATGGATGTGAGCGCAATGTGCGTGTGAAGAGTTTATCTTTGTCCTTCTCTGTCTGGAAAAATTGAAGTCTAATCTCCACTTCTGGTGTGAAGGTGACTTCATTTACATAGCAATCTCACTGTGTGTTCTCTCTGCAGCACACTCACGCTCTCTCTCTCTCTCTCTCTCTCTCTCTCTCTCTCATGCTTTGTCTCTTTGAGTCTTTGAGTCTTTCACTCCTCTGTTTCTGTTCCCCTCCATCCATCTCATCTCAGTGTATAGAATGTAGAATATTCCTTAAAGTTCCTCACACTCTCGCTCTTTCTCTCGCTCTCTCGGTCAGGCAGGCAGGCACGCACGCACGCACACACCTCAGTATTCAACGCATGCCCCCCCCCCTCCCCCCTACACTGATGAATGAATTCATATACTCCTGGTAATGAGTCTGTGTTCCTGAGTGGCTGAGACCACGTGTTGTACTTCCCCTTCCCCGTGATTACATTATCCACCATGTTGGATATAATATAGGGGCGTGGAGGAGAAACGCCAAAACGTGATCCGCAGACTAATGTGCCAAAATGCCAGCGCCACTCAAATAGCGGCGTGACAGGACGTCAGCGACGCACGCACGCCACAGGACGGAGCGTCGACCCCCAACCGTCCATCAAATCAAATGACCGCTGACGCCTTCACCCCCCCCCCCCCCCCCCCCCGTTCCCCCCCGTCCGGCCCCCCCCCCACAATGCCGCGGTGCGCCCGTTAAGCACGGAGGGAGGCGTGGGCTCCCTGAGGGCCTTCTAAAGGCTCAGGTGTGTTGCCTGTGAGAGGTCGTTGCTGATAATCTCCTCATGGTGACAACATTTAAGCCGAAGTATAGAGAGCTGACTGTGCTGTGCGAGCGTGCGAGCGTGCGTGCGTGCGTTTGTGCATTTCATTGATTGATTACATTTTTGAGTGGCGCAACCACTCCAAGGAACAGCTTTGTCCGTGTTCACCTACAGTATGTATGTGACGTTCACCTATGTATGTATGTATGAGCATCATATAATGAGTACCAGTAGGGGCGCTGAGAGAGAGAGAGAGAGAGGAGTTCCACCACTCGGTTCACACAGGTGTGATTTTTTTATTTCACAGTATGTAGAATGGGGTACATTTCAAACGAAGGCACAGGTCAATACAGAAACTGTTACTCTGGACACGCCATGATTTTAAGCACTCAATCCAATCCAATTCAATTCAAAGGGCTTTATTGGCATGAGAAAACATACGTTTACATTGGCAAAGCAGAAAGAACAATACAGCAATACAATCAAAACAAAAATGATGTACTTTGAAGGTCAGAATCTTCAATAGATCAAATTCTATGTACCAAGGTCACTCAGTGCAGGAATATACACAATGATTAGTCTTTAGGGTGGTTGTGTTCCATTTGATATCCTTCTCCTATCACAGCAACTCACAAATCTTGCTGCTACATGTGTTTGCACATTGTTGTACTTCGCCCAGCAGATATGGGAGTTTTTTGGTCATTGGTCATGTTTTCAAAATCTCTGTGTGTGGTTGTAATCTGTGCCACTCACACACTGTTTACAACAGGGTCCAGCATTTTCAATTCATCAGAACATTTAGAGACGCACAAATGTACACTTCTATATATATACAGGAAATCATAAACAAAGTAAAAAAGGGAATAAAACACGTACAGTATTGGGACTGTGTCTCACAGAATCCCTATAGCCAAAAGGACCCGTTAATCGATTTATACTTCAGTGTAATGACCGTGTTTTTGTGTGCTGGAAATTAGCCGATCTACAAGCTCAGAACGCTGATGCGCATCCGCAACGTGTAGGTATATAACCCATTCTGAACGGGAACCCATTTTGGCGTCAGCATCATGTTATGCTTTAGCTATTGAAAAATAGCAGATCTACAAGCTCATAGCGCGCCACCGAGTGGCGCGCTATGAGCTTGTAGGTCTGCTATTTTTGAAAAAATCGAAGAACGACTGACTTTTTTTAGAATCTGATCTCAGGTCAGAATGGGTTCGTCAGACAAGTGTGTTGTCCAGTGGAAACCTCGTATGAATCTGATCTCAGGTCAGAATGGGATAAGCTTGTATTCGGGGTGTTTTCAACACTGTCATATCGATGCAGAATAAGTGCAGCATTCCGCGGGCCATTCCGGGGCTCCATGAGGTCTTGACCGTTTGATGTTGTTGTTGCAACACCTCCTACACAAAGTCTTTCACTGCAATACCGCTGGAATTGAGTCGATAGAATACCACACATCCAAACACAACTGAGAGAGGACACGGCCTTGGGTCGGGTATATCTCGCTAAAACCACTCCGACGTTTCCGCCTACAGCATTTCTCCGCGATGCCCTTTGCAGTCAGCCTTCGGCTGCGCAGTACAATGCAAGCCTGTGTTGCCTCTCGTTCCACACACGAAGTCCCTCTGCCCTCCTCGCATGCGTCTATATACCAGGGATGTATCGCTATGCGCCGGGCCAGCGGGGAGCCTCAGCTGTGGGGCAGTGTACGTGCGCCAGTGTTTTATGGCCGCGGGGGTCAGAGGTGTTTATACGAGAGAGGTGACTCCCCTTATTGCTTCCATAACCTGAGTAGATCATATGAAAACCCTGTCATTTACGGTGAATGGGAGCATCTGGCCAGCAGTAAATGTAATGTAATGAAATGAAATGAAAGTCCATATGGGGCCGTGTGTATACACGCAGGTCACCGCCGCGCGTACACAGCCCCCGCTGACTTCAGGCCAGTGTAAGAGAGGACAGATAGACAGACAGGGGTAGTAACACACACACACACACACACCCTCAGGCTGGGTTTAGAATGGCCCTGTGTTGACAGGGCAACAGGGGGTATCGGTCATGAAGGGCAACAGGGGGTATCGGTCATGAAGGCGCTGATGCCTGATTGGCGAGGATGAAGGAGGTGACAGTTCTGACCGACGATTACTGTCGCAATGGTGACCATGAGTATGAGCATGATGGCATGCAGTGTTGATTTAGACGACTTTGAAAACGATGCTATGGTGACTAACACTATAAGACTAAATATATTGACAATTTCGTCAAACAAAAACTCGACAAAATGTTAGGAATGGACTATAGTGGACACGAGATTCAGTATTTAAGCAATAAGCCACGAGAGGTCTCAGGTTACCGGGTATTTTACACTGGCTGGGGGCGTAGGCAGTCCCGAGGCGCAGCCGAGGGGCTTCTACCCCGCAGCCAGTGTAAAATACCCGGTAAGCTGGGGCCTCGAGTGGCTTATTGCTTTTCTAAAACGGTTACAAACAATGTAGCAATATTAACCTAATAAAACTATTACATTCACAAAAGTATCTACGCTTTGCGCCACCAGAGCGAGCAAGCCAGAGCCACAACACTTCCTTGTTTTGCTCCGCAAGTAGCTATATGTGACGGGAGAAAAGCGCTTGATGTATTTACGGGGCTGCCTGGAGCCACACATTCACAGTCATATGAGCCGGGCGGTGCTTAGACGCCCGCACGGCATGTGTTTGTAAGGCAATGAAGCGCTCCCCTTCCCCAGTTCAGCTACAAGGCTGCAGTTTGATACAAAGTGATTGAAGGAGTGGGTTATCGGTGAAATTTACACCGGTCACGTGACGGTAACCAGCCAATCAGAATGAAGTATTGGGACTACCCGTTTTAGAAAAGTCATTTTACGCTAAGGTTGCGCTGCTGAAAATAGCAGATCTACAAGCTCACGGATGCTTGTTAGAGCTTGTAGATCGCCTATTTGCAAATGCAAAAATAACACTGACAGCTATGAGGTGACGAAAAGCTTGACCTGCATAATAGGAGGAGCTATATGCCCAGCTCAAAAAATGACAAAGAAGTTCTATAGGGATAACTGGCGACAACAGGGACCCTCACAGAGTTTGGAGAGGTCGATCGTTAGAAGGGGAGAGCTGATAATTACAGTGTTAATTAGAAAGCTTCGTTACTGAGGTACAGTTGTGTAGAGACTTGGTCAGGGCATTAGCTGCATCATTATCCCAGTTAGACCTGAGACCAGCTTCTACAAAAATGTTCAGTGACAGTTTTCTGAAAAACCTGTGTTTCTAAATCAGTGGTTCTCAAACTATTTCATGTCAATGACCCCAAAAAGTATATGTTATTTGGCCGCCGACCCCCATCCATCTGAAAATATGTTGTTCCAGGGACCCCCCCCCCCCCCAGAAGCAAAGATTTGAGTTAAAAACGTTCGCTCTGAAAGAACACATATCCCAAATTTGCGCACCATTTTCACAATTTTTTTCTTTCAAAAGAAAATAGCAGACCTACAAGCTATGAGCTTGTAGGTCTGCTATTTTACAATAGCTAAAAGTATAGCATTAAATAACAGCTGCTAAAAGTATATAGCATTACATAACAGCTGCTTTAAGGTTAAAACACACAAAAAGCGGTTCCCGACCCGTCCTGAATGGCTTATAGTGATGATGAAGCAGCTTCTCGCAGCGCCCTCCGCTGGGGGCCCAGTACTACTCACTCACTCACTCGCTCTCGCTCCGGTCCGTGATCCGGTCCGTGATCCGGTCCGTGATCCTCTCCTCCTCCTCCTCCTCCTCTGATTAGCATTCCCAGGCCTGGGCTGTCATCCCACCACCACCACCAACCCCACCCCCGATCCCTCCTCTCTCTCTCTCATCTGGGCTGTCATCCCACCACCAACCCCACCCATCCCCAATCCCTCCTCTCTCTCTCTCATCTCTCCTCTCTATAAATCCAATAGTGGTCGTGAGCGTGAGTCATTGACTCGGTAAAGCTGCTGAACACCTCCTTATTATTAACCCCACCACAAATACACAGCGTTGGAGGGGCGGGGGCGGGGGGGGGGGGGGGGGGGGGGGTCTGTGTGTGTGTGTGTGTGTGTGTGTGTGTGTGTGTGGGGGGGGGGGTGCAGGGGTTTTGAATGGTTTAGAGAGAGAGAGAGAGAGATGAATAAAAAGAGATGTATTAGATCCTGCTTGTGTATGCATATGTTTTTTTCTCCCTGCCCGTCTGTGTGTGTGTGTGTGTGTGTGTGTGTGTGTGTGTGTGTGTGTGTGTGTGTGACAGGAATGTGAATGTTGTGATTGTGTGTGTGTGTAGAGAGTAGAGAATGTGGTGTGGGGGCGGCTCTGCTTGTTTTGTTTAGCGGTGTCGTTGTTCTGTTTTTCTTTTTGCCATGTGTGCAATCGGAGACGAGATAGGAGAGAGAGAGGGGAGAGAGAGAGAGAGAGGGAAGAGAGAGAGATTTTGTCGGGATTAATAATGAGCAAGCGTAATGTGTAATGTGCTTCTGTCTGACAGAATGTACACTGTACATACTGTTTTTATGATACCATAATAAACCGCATATGTTGTGGTGGTCTGTGTAGACAGAGTGTGAGGATAAGTCCACCTCTCTTCTGCCTGAGTTTTTCAGCACCATGGACAGTACCCCTACTCCTCACAGTGTGTGTGTGTGCCAGTGATGTGCGATAATGTCTCATGAATGATCATGTTGTCAAGCAAAGGTTCACTAAGTATTTCTCTCTTTGTGTGTGTGTGTGTGTGTGTGTGTGTGTGTGTGTGTGTGTGTGACACTTTCCACAGGAACTCCACCTACTGCATGAAGGTGTCCATGTCTCTGACGGTGGCGGAGAACGACACCGACCTGTGCTACAACTCCGACATGAGGAGAGCAGAGAAGGCTGAGCTCAGCAAGAGCAAAGACATCCTCTGTCCCGACATCGACGACTACATGGAGCCCGGCAAGGAGCCGGACATCGTCTGGTACAAGGTGGGGACACTCGGAGTTGATTTCGGCGACTTAAAAACTCAAGACAAAAAAATGTCCGTCGACAAACTAGACTAAAATGAGTTAGGAAGGGACCAATCTGAGAATCCCATCGTCAAATATTCGGGGAAAACGGCGACCTCCCCTGTTGTTCCTCGAGGCAACAGTCTGTCCTGAGAGACTAGTAAGGGACTAGTGGACAAGAGATCCAGTATAAGTCATTTTACAATTAGTTGCATGCTGAATATAGCATGTCTAGTCTATTTTCAGCATGTGAAAAAAAACTATGACGGCATCAAGGCCCGCGAAAATACATTTTGTTCGACTAAATCAAACTGTCGATTTAGTCGACTAAAATCTTATGATATTTTAGTCGACTAAAACTAGACTAACACTAGTTCCAGGTGACTACAATGTGAGTAAAACTAAATGACTAAACTATTCAAGAGACTAGGACTAATACTAAAATAAAATAAATTGCTGCCAAAAACAACACCGGTTGGAATACAGTATACGGGCCGTGCAGCACAGAACGGTAACGTTTTTTTATCCACCACACATTGAGCACACAGAACTTAACCCTTTCTGACCTGAGATCAGATTCATACGAGGTTTCCACTGGACACACTACTGGTCTGATTAACCCATTCTGACCTGAGATCAGATTCTAAAAATGTCAGTCGTTCTTCGATTTTTCAAAAAATAGCAGACCTACAAGCTCGTAGCGCGCCACTCGGTGGCGCGCTATGAGCTTGTAGATCTGCTATTTTTCAATAGCTAAAGCACGACATGATGCCGACACCAAAATGGGCTCCCGTTCAGAATGGGTTAAGAAATGTGTATGCACTTTGGAGAGACAGCGAGATCAATTCGTGGCGACTCGCCACGACCTATTTTTTTACGCCATGACGTATTCTTCATTATCCGCCGTGGCGAGTACAGAATCCGCCATGGCGAGTACAGAATCCGCCATGGCAGCGACTCGCCACGACCTATTTTTTTACGCCATGACGTATTCTTCATTATCCGCCGTGGCGAGTACAGAATCCGCCATTGTTTATTTTTTTTTTGCGTGCCGTGGTGCAGGTTTTATTGTCCTACTAGTACTATTCTCGGAATTATTTCATCCTCTTGTAGCGTAACGGTTAGCGCTCTCGCCCCTATAGTCAAGGCACTGTGCCGGGCCAGGTTCGATTCTTGCAAAAAACAAACTTTTTTTTTTTAAAGTTATTTTTTTACCCGTACATACAGTGTGTGTGCGTGCGTGCGTATACAGTGTGCGTGCGTGTATGCGTGCGTGCGTATACAGTGTGTGTGCGTGCGTGCTTCATCGTATTTACGCACGCACGCACACACACTGTATATGCGTGCGTGCGTGCTTCATCGTATTTATTATTATTACCTGCATATTAATAATAATAATAATAATAATAAATACGATGAAGCACGCACGCACACACACACACACACACACACACACACTGTATACGCACGCACGCATACACGCACGCACACTGTATACGCACGCACGCACACACACTGTATGTACGGGTAAAAAAATAACTTAAAAGAATCGAACCTGGCCCGGCACAGTGCCTTGACTATAGGGGCGAGAGCGCTAACCGTTACGCTACAAGAGGATGAAATAATTCCGAGAATAGTACTAGTAGGACAATAAAACCTGCACCACGGCACGCAAAAAAAAAATAAACAATGGCGGATTCTGTACTCGCCACGGCGGATAATGAAGAATACGTCATGGCGTAAAAAAATAGGTCGTGGCGAGTCGCGGCCATGGCGGATTCTGTACTCGCCATGGCGGATTCTGTACTCGCCACGGCGGATAATGAAGAATACGTCATGGCGTAAAAAAATAGGTCGTGGCGAGTCGTCGCCGCCACGAATTGATCTCGCTCCACCTGGCACTTTGACCGCAATCTCACTCAGAAACAGGGCAAAGTGCACTCCCTCCAACGCATATGCCTTTTGAGGCAGAGCGGGTCAAAGTAATAAAACAAATAGACATGGGTACTAGTGTCATAATGGCAGTTAATTATGCGTTCCGCTGAATAGATGAAACTATCCAGCACTTTACGACGGGCACTTTTGCATGTAAATGTTCTGGGGACTCTAAAGAGGGCATGTAGAATTGAGTCACCTTTTTTAGAGAGAGCAGCTCCTGCGGCGTGACATTCTCTGAAGTATCATTATTTTGGGGTGCACATTGTTCTTCCACGATACTTAGAAATGTCACATCGCTTCCTTTTAATGGGATTTGTGACATAAAAAACTACTTTGTGTCATTTTTGTTTTTTTTTGTCGCTCAATTGCCCCCCAAAAAACCTGAACTTTTATCCAATCCAATCCAATCCACTTTATTTATAAAGCACATTTTTATACAACAAGGTTGAAACAAAGTGCCGTACACACACAAATACTAGAATATCAAGAAAAAAAGCAACAACAACAGTAAATAAACAGGGCAACATAAGGACACAATGCAGTGGAAGCAGCAACTCTTAATCAGTATGTTCAAATGCCAAGGACTACAAGTGAGTTTTCAGACGTGATTTAAACACAGACAAGGATTGAGAATCTCTGACATGAGGTGGAAGTTAATTCCACAGTGTGGGTGCTACAACAGAAAATAAAAATGTATGAAAATTAATGTCATGAAACTTTTACCAAATTTTGAATAGGCCAGTCCACGACACATTTGTTTCCTTCCTGGCTTCCCTGTCTTTAGTGTGTGTGGTGAAAATATATTTTCATACCACTCCAGTTTGATAAAAAAAATTGGGTAACGTTTTGCCTTATCTTGACAGGGAAATAATTTCAACTGGAAATGCTCAATACAATCGAAAATATTTTCCCTTTGCCTGACAAAGTATAGCAGCTTGCACGTGTCACTGGACAAATTGGGATCACACCGTAGTGTACACATCATCTGTAACTACACTAAACCAATGTTATTTCCATAAATATTAGACGAGGCAGAGACAATACATTGAGTTGTTATTGCATCAAGGTTGGTTGGATTTTAAACAGAAGATAAATGTGTTGTGAAGTTGTAAAAAGAAAAAAAACTAACAAATGTAACCAATTTTGTCCTCAATGAACCTCGGATGCTATCTGCAGAACTGTAATTGTCATTCTCCGACCAGCCCGTCCACGCTTCTGATCCTAGTGAATACCACCACGTGTGTGTGTGTGCATGTGCATGTGCGTGAGCATAATAATGAATTGCATTTTTAATGAATTGCATTTTTATAGCGCTTTTCCAAGTGCTCAAAGCGCTTTACAATGGTTCATTCATTCATACATTGGGAGGTGAAGCGGCGAACAGTCGACGCCAGCGTCCTCACTTCCCACATTCACACACACCAATGGTGGCGAACCCACACCGACCGACTCACTGGAGGCAATGTAGGGTTCAGTGTCTTGCCCAAGGACACTTCGACATGTGGACAGGAGGAGCCGGGATTCGAACCACCGAGCCACGGATCATTGGACGACCTGCTCTACCTCCTGAGCCACAGCCGCCCCAATGTACCGTGCATGTGTCTGTGTGTACTGTATCTGCCTCTGTGTATATGTGTTCGCATTTGCGCATGCTTTCTTTGTGCATGTACTTTTTGTGTGTTCCGTGTGCCGTTTCGTAATTCACAATTTGTTTTCGGTAGTCTTTATGTATCATTTTATGCATTGTAATATTGTATTTGTCACCTGGGGGAGGGAGGGAGGGGGTGGGGGGGGTATAGAGGAGAGGATGTCTGTACCCCCGTGATTATACAAGCGAGAAATAATATTGAACGGTTCATTTGCTTTGTTTTCATCTAATTCCACGGCTGTTTATGTTTAAAAGCCTTGTTCGATGCGGGTTCCAGTCAGATCACTTGGGGAGATTATGCATGGGATATGGAAATGACGACGGCGAATTACATAAGGGTTCTCTGTGTGCAGTCAGTGCAACCACCACCACACCGGCGTTCAAGGCATCTGAAGAGAATACTGAAAGGAGAGAGCCCGGAGGAGGAGGAGGAAGAGGATCGGCATCCAAGGGCATCTCTCTACGCATCCCAACGTAGAGATGCAGGCTTTCATAATGATAACACAAAACTTGTGAGGAGAAAATTGTTGCGATGTCACTCTCTGCCCCCCCGTGGGACGAGCGTTGGAACGTCCTCCAAATGTCCTCTCTGTTTTCCTCCTCGTCGTCCCCTCCTCTCTTATATTACCTGGGTTCTTCTCACCTTCGCCATGAGGTCAGCCGTGGCCTGCGGACCACACAGAGCGGAGCAGAGCATCCCAGGGAAAGGGGCTCAGGCCAAACTAATCACAGGCAGATCAGCAGTAACAGTTAGATTAACCCATTCTGAACGGGAACCCATTTTGGTGTTAGCCTCATGTTATGCTTTAGCTATTGAAAAATAGCAGATCTACAAGCTCATAGCGCGCCACCGAGTGGCACGCTATGAGCATGTAGGTCTGCTATTTTTGAAAAATCGAAGAACGACTGACATTTTTAGAATCTGATCTCAGGTCAGAATGGGTTAATCAGACCAGTGTGTGTGTGTCCAATGGAAACCTCGTATGAATCTGATCTCAGGTCAGAATGGGTTAACTGCAACCGGGGCTCGACCTCTAGGTTTTTCCACGGGATTCAATTAAGGGCCCGGGTAATGACTGGGAGCGCTGGAACCCGGAGTTATTTGGATCGCTGTGGAGCCTCAACGCTGATTGAATTTCCGAGGTTTTGCCGGAGGCGGGAGCGATGGTGGGAATAGAATCCACCACGAGACTGGGATGTCCCTGCCAGAGCAGGTAGAGGAAGCTAGAGGCAAGGAGCAAAGTGGCGGAGTCACGTGCACTAGACTCTTCCTGCAGTACACGCACGCACATGCACACACATCTACACAGTCACCAGTACACAAACAAAGGCACCTCGGCAAATAACATCCAAAGCCCCCTCTGTGCCTCTCGCAATAATATTGAATGGAGAATATTCAGTTCAGTGCAATAAATCTTTATCGGATAAGGAGGGCAACTGTTGTTTGGCAAACCTTATAATCTTATACCATGTGGGCTTTTCCACGTGATAGAAATGCCACGCGTTTTACCCTCCACATTTCCAATTCTCTCCCGTAACGCCCCGGTGACACACAATCCCTTTTGTGGCCAACTAGAACCACTTCTGGGTCTTTTGAATTATGGCAGTAATTCATGATGAAGTGAAGCGGAGGTCTTTAGTTTCATAGGAATGATTGATGTCATGCTTGCACGGAATATTGCGTTCCCGGAGCCATGTGCAATATATTCTATACACATTCCATCTGGCTAGCAGCGTCTGTTGCCTGTCATTTTGGATCGGAGCTTTTTGAGTCATAACTCGCGGGAGTTATTAACACATTGAGTGCTACTGTACCTGGTGGACGAAATTGGTGGTGGTGACGAGAATCAATTCCACTATGACGCGCGTCCGGGTTTGGCTCCATCTTGGATGCGAAAGTATTAGCGTCGATGCTAGCGAGCTAAAACGAGGCCAATCCTTGCTCTAGAAAACGCCGATGTTCAGATCGGGATCACCGGATAAACACAAATGAGCTCCGAACGTCGGCCGTTTGTTCAAAACCATGGACGGCGTGCACAAGGCCGCGGCTAATACAGAAGCTAACGGCTATGGAGAAACGGAAAGCAGTGCTGGCGAGGCCTTGGCAAGCGTCCGTGGCAACCCGGAGCGATTCCAAACATGAAACACAGCGAGGCTTTCTTATAACGATATCAAACTACTTGTCATGAGCGCCCCGCGTAATTAATTGATAGGACGAGTACAACTGTGACTATAGCACCAAAATGTGTTAAACATGGAGGCCTTGAGGCCGAGGTTTTTGTGTGCAGTTGAAAGTCTGACCTCTCCGTCTCCTCTCTGGTTGTGCAGGAGTGTCGTCCGAAGCAGTGGCGAGCCACCATCGTCCAGAAGAGAGACACTTTGTCCATCCGGGACGTGAAAGAAGACGACATTGGGAATTACACCTGTGAGGTCCAGTATGGAGGCTTCGTTGTTCGAAAGACCACCGAGCTCACCGTCACAGGTACACACACGCACACACACGCACACGCACACACACACACACACACACTCCCTCACCGCAGTGATGTCCTGCTGCCATGTTAATTGCCGGAGAAAGTTGAACCATCTCTTTTCCTCCAGCTCAGCACTTTACAGCCTGCCGTGCCACGCTGAACATTTTAAGGCTACGACGCCTCACGTATAGAGAACAAAATATCCAAAGGCCAAGGTCAACACACTCTCTCTCTCACATCCGCCCTATCTCTCTCTCTCTCTTTCTCTCCCTTGCTCTTAACGTGGTGAGCACACTGCGATGAAACATGAATTCACGCAGCCTCCGTCAGAGGCGAGACCCGCAGGGGGGGGGGTTAAGAGTGCGTGGATGTGGAGCCTCAGCCCCCGAGGGCGAACCCTATAGCTGGGCTTCATGGACCTGGTGTGATGGGCCCGGAGCAGCGTGGAGTGTGGGTCAGCTGCTGGGTCAGCTGCTCTGAATAGGGTTGATGGGGAAAAGGTCAAGCCTTTCCCGAGCGCGGCACGCTCCTTGGCTGCGGCTCACTGCTCCAAGAGAAATGGGTCAAATGCGGAGAACAAAATGTCACTGCGGTAACGTGTGTGACAAATCGCATGACTTTGACTTGACTTTGACTTGAAGCCTTTTTCTGTCCTTTTTGCCTTTTTGCCCCCACAGCACAGATAAGAAAATGTAGTGTGTAGTGTGTGTGTGTGTGTGTGAGTGTGTGTGTGTGTGTGTGCGCATGCGTGCGTGCGTGCACAGCATATTATACAGTATATCCCCGCCATAGTATTGTCTGCTATTGGATAAAAGGCTGGGTTGTAATCCCATAAGCATAGCTTCCGGATTGGCTGCCCCCAGTGATTGATGGCCAGCATTTTTATCGCCGGCATAGCTCGATAAGTATGAGGCAGATAGGAGGCAGATACAGTAGATCTCACTTTATCACCGTTCCCATCGCAGCAGAGAGTATTGTACTGTATGTGTGCATTCACTTTGGGGCTGTGGGCTCAGGCTACTTTATTATATAGTGCCACACGGTAAACGTTTCCAAACCCCAAACCCAAATGATGCGTTTTTATTCTGCCCCCTCTCGAAGCCAGCTGCAGAGTAATTATTTCTGCAAGCGACAACACCGCGGCAGTATAAGTCTGCGACATTCGAGTCCATCCCGCAAATTAACTTTTTACAGGATATTTCACTTCTCTCTTAAGTGTGTTATTTCCCCCCTCTCTGTTCAGATAGCTTGTTTATTTTGTATTTTTATGCCTGTTTTGTTTTTGTGTGGCACCATTACGGCGTGGAGGTTGTAAACTCATTTGTTCATTTAGTGTTTGCATTATGAAGTTTGTTTGTCTCTTTGCAGAGCAAAATGCTCTGGGTATACATGCGCATTCGCCCGGTATGTGCTTTGGCTACAGTATCCTAGCGCGTTTGTTGTCAACATGACCTCCAATGTTCCGTAATGGCGGGGGCCATAAAAGCTTTATGGGGTTATAAATATACACAGTGCACGCTAATGACACAGGGGGAGGGAAGGAGAGAGAGCATGGAAGGGATGGGGAGAGAGAGAGAGAGAGAGAGAGAGGCAGGCAGGTAAAGAGGGAGAACATATCGAGGGAGAAAATTGGCATAAACATTGCTGCTATAGTGATGGAAGTGTAATTCCAGCTGCCAATTTGTTTCTGGATATTAAAGTGTTGGTTGCCTGTCAACACTGCGACTACGTGAAAATGAAACCATTGCAGACCCAACCTTTTGGAGCCTCTGAATGATGAGCACATTCACACAGCTGCTCTATATGGCAGGTTTAAACCTTAAAGCAGTATAATTCCCCAAACGTTTTCATGCGGATCCCCATTTGAAAATATACATGCCAGGGACCCCCAAAAGAGCTAACGCTCCGGTTCGGTCCGGTCTCTATTATTTTATTACTCTTATGAGTCAAACGCATACAGACTTCATTATTTTTCTGGCCTTTAGGGTGCAAAGTTCAAATTGTGGTACTCTTATCTACTACAAATACTATTAACATTGAGTGACTGCGGTTTCTCCCAGCGATAAAATGTCCTTCCATAACGTCTCCGGGGAGAAAGAAAACAACGGTGAGGAGACAGAGCAGAAAGAAAGAAATGGGGAAGGAAATAAGGAGTGCCATATGCCAGCTGTGTGGTTGTGTTGTTACTCGGAGGCTCCTATGGCGTTCTTGACGTCAGTGTTGACAGGCAACATGCCGTGCTTGTATGCAGAGGCAAAATGGCACTGGGAAATCACACTTCCATCACTATATACCACCCATAGCGTGCCGTGCACTTTGTGTATGCATGCACGCATCCGCGCACACAGTACACATACAGTACATGCAGACACACGCACACACACACACACATAGATGGCTGTACACAAACAAAACGTACACAATCATAAAGAACTGCCTGAGGTCCCTCTTCCCATGTTCCCCCGTAATGGAATGTCAATGACTCGTCAGAATGGAGGAAGTCATTTTCTCTCTGGCGCTCAGGTCTTGATGATCCAGTGTTTTAGTGTGCCACGGACTGGTGGAGCGGGGAGCTCATCCTATATGGCGTCTGTTCTGTTACCATCCACTTTGATGTGACAAAAAATATATACATATATATATATATATATATTGCAAGTTCTCATCTTCCTAGATTTGCTACACACCTGTGGTGATTATTTTTTTGACAACCAACCTGACCACATTTGTGTGTGTGTGTGTGTGTGTGTGTGTGTGTGTGTGTGTGTGTGTGTGTGTGTGTGTGTGTGTGTGTGTGTGTGTGTGTGTGTGTGTGTGTGTGTGTGTGTGTGTGTGTGTGTGTGTGTGTGTGTGTGTGTGTGTGTGTGTGTGTGTGTGTGTGTGTGTGTGTGTGTGTGTGTGTGTGTGTGTGTGTGTGTGTGTGCGTTGCACTTTATTTCAAAATGAAAGCCTGTACTTTGCTGTGTCGGGGTTTGAACTGACATCACCGCCACTAGCAATATCACTCGATATGTCACCGTCAGGTCTGGCAGGACCAGAATAATCCAGTAAGAGAGTGGTCTTTGAGTGATCTTTGGTGCTATGGCCTATATAGTTCCAAACATTGGAACTATATATCCCATTGAGATAGAATGAGCACTTCCTATATATAGTTCCAAACATTGGAACTATACATCCCATTGAGATAGAATGAGCACTTCCTATATATAGTTCCAAACATTGGAACTATATATCCCATTGAGATAGAATGAGCACTTCCTATATATAGTTCCCAACATTGGAACTATACATCCCATTGAGATAGAATGAGCACTTCCTATATATAGTTCCAAACATTGGAACTATATATCCCATTGAGATAGAATGAGCACTTCCTATATATAGTTCCAAACATTGGAACTATACATCCCATTGAGATAGAATGAGCACTTCCTATATATAGTTCCAAACATTGGAACTATACATCCCATTGAGATAGAATGAGCACTTCCTATATATAGTTCCAAACATTGGAACTATACATCCCATTGAGATAGAATGAGCACTTCCTATATATAGTTCCAAACATTGGAACTATATATATCCCATTGAGATAGAATGAGCACTTCCTATATATAGTTCCAAACATTGGAACTATACATCCCATTGAGATAGAATGAGCACTTCCTATATATAGTTCCAAACATTGGAACTATACATCCCATTGAGATAGAATGAGCACTTCCTATTATATAGTTCCAAACATTGGAACTATACATCCCATTGAGATAGAATGAGCACTTCCTATATATAGTTCCAAACATTGGAACTATATATATCCCATTGAGATAGAATGAGCACTTCCTATATATAGTTCCAAACATTGGAACTATACATCCCATTGAGATAGAATGAGCACTTCCTATTATATAGTTCCAAACATTGGAACTATACATCCCATTGAGATAGAATGAGCACTTCCTATATATAGTTCCAAACATTGGAACTATATATCCCATTGAGATAGAATGAGCACTTCCTATATATAGTTCCAAACATTGGAACTATACATCCCATTGAGATAGAATGAGCACTTCCTATATATAGTTCCAAACATTGGAACTATACATCCCATTGAGATAGAATGAGCACTTCCTATATATAGTTCCAAACATTGGAACTATATATCCCATTGAGATAGAATGAGCACTTCCTATATATAGTTCCAAACATTGGAACTATATATCCCATTGAGATAGAACGAGCACTTCCGCATTCCATGGAGTCAACGCTATAGTGTCGACTCCTCTCTCGTACTGGATTACTCTGGGCAGGACTAAACCAACTGACTGTCTAAAGTTATATACTGTACGCCCACCGTATCACATGAGAGATCATTCTTTTCCTCTGTGTATACAAAATATGTAAAACCTGTCCTGTGTACCTCATTGACCCCCCAGGGTTCCCCCCATATGGGATCTATACTCGGCCCCCCTCCTTTTATTCCGCTAGCCGAAAATAGCTGATCTATACAGTCGGCTACAAGCAACATGCTGCAATTTTGTAGATGGGCTATTCCCACCGCATTGTTCACCTGTTATGCCCTGGCATGCCCATGCAGGGTAGCTATACATGTATTGTGGTTTAAGTGGCTGAAGATCTCTCTAAAAAGGCTTAGCATTTTCTGTTAATGTTTAACATTTAGAAGTCACACCCCATTAAATGCTTCCCTCGCCGAGCCCTCTATATCCTAACGGAGGACAGCGTTTTGCCTTATTGTAAGACAACAGCGCCGGGCCAACTCCTCTATTAACCCATTCTGACCTGAGATCAGATTCATATGAGGTTTTCCACTGGACACACACTGGTCTGATTAACCCCATTTGGACCTGAGATCAGATTCTAAAAAATGTCAGTCGTTCTTCGATTTTTCAAAAATAGCAGACCTACAAGCTCGTAGCGCGCCACTCGGTGGCGCGCTATGAGCTGGTAGATCTGCTATTTTTCAATAGCTAAAGCGTAACATGATGCTGACACCAAAACGGGTTCCCGGTCAGAATGGGTTAAAGCTAAACCCTACTAGAATTAGATTAGCTCGTCCCGACCAATGGGCTCATTTCCTTTTAATAAACCCACACCATCATCCCCTCAAGTGGGCGTGAGATTATCTACATTTTATCGCGTCCTGTTAAAAAGCCCCGACACCTCCCGCCTCGGACGGACAGCATTAAAAAGGCCAAACTACATCCCCCAGTTTCCGCGAAGGGGGCTAACGTCGTAGTTTATTTGAAAGGCCCGGAGGATGAAGGAGGTCATTAAGTTTAACTGGTCTTAAACACGAGCGCAATATAGAGACTTGCCCTTTAGCTTTGACCCCTGCTTCACTGTGAAATGTGTATTCGTGTGTGCGTGTGTGTGTGTGTTCATTCTTAATGCGTATATGCTCACACGATGTGCATGTGTGGGGGGGGGGGGCTGTCATGATTTACAGTCACACTGCGCGCATGGGTTTGTTGTCGTGCGCACACGCGTGACGCGTGTGTCGTATTCAACCTTCTTCCCCTGACCCTGTCCGCCTGCGTTTATACTGGGCTCTATTAGAGACAGTGGAGCTATATATATATATACGTAGCTTCTATCTGGTATAAAAGGACAGTAATGGAGGTTAACTGTGGGCAATAACCACAGGCCGCTCAACCCTAGATCACACTGATCCAGGTGTAGGCCCTTAATCAAGCGCAGAGCATGGCTTTTCGCTTCGGGTTAATGGAAATGTTAAAGAAAACAGCGACCCCTGTGCCTTGGGAGGGGAGGGGAGGGGTAGGGGGGGGGGGTTATGTTCTCTCTAGTGTGTGTCAAATAGTATTTCAATGTCCTTATCTCACCACGGGTGCCTGCAGTGTGGTTTCACAGAAGGATACCATCGAGCACAGCGAGAGTATAAGAATAACTTTATCGGCGGGGCCAAGAAAAGAGATTTTTTGTTCCCTGTGGACATAATACTCCCGACCGTGGCCTGGAATCCTCTCTCTCTCTCTCTCTGAGGAGATAGAGTGCCTTCTCGTGTGCTGTACTCTCATAGTTGTTCCATATACAGTAGGAGCAACAGGTAGCCCTCGCTCCTTTTGAGAGGAATTGACATCGCGCCGCCTGCAGGCTTTTCCACCTCGGAGGAAAGCCTGGTCCGTGTGTTCCAAAATCGCAGTGTGAACCGGTCTGGAGCGGATGGTACATTGACGTCATGTTGTAGTCACTGATTTGTAGTCATCTGGCAGGAAACCAGAAGGCGGAATAAGAAAGTATACCCATTCGTAGTACTGATTCCGCCTTGTGGTTTCCTGCCAGATGACTACAAATCATTGACTACAACATGACGGAAGTTACCATCCTGCTCCCGACCGGATCATAAACCCGAAATGGAATGCTGCCCAGGCTAGAGGGGGAATGGAGGAGGTGGCCAGGTTAGCTTAGCTCATATTCTAATGATCCAACACAGAATCTATACCTGATTGATAGATGCACACGTGGAATATTGCTATCTGCTCACATGTACAGTATGCCTACAGAGGAAAAATGGAACAGTATAGCCTACAGGTCATTTTGGTTCCACATCCAACTCTCTAGGCTACTTAACCCATTTTGGCTATTGTAGGTCTGCTATTTTTTGAAAAATCGTGAAAATGTAGTGCAAATCTTTGAATATTCTTTCACAACAAACGTTTTAGTCAAGTCAAGTCAATTTTCTAGGGCACATTTAAAACAACCAAGGTTGACCAAAGTGCTGGACAGCATAAAAACAAATAGTATACAGTAGAGTAAAATAAAATAAATACAGAACAAGACAAGAGAGCACAGCAACACATGATTAAAAAGTGGGGAGGGGCATGTGGTGTTAAAAGGCCAGGGAGAGAACATGTTGTGTTTTTAGACGAGATTTAAAAATGTCCATATAGAAGGTGCCGCTTTCACAACCAGTGGCAGGACGTTCGAAAGTCTGGGTGCAGCGACCGAGAACGCCCGGTCTCATAACTCATACTGTAATATTCTGGCACTCTAAATAACCACACTTGGAGAGCATTCAAACACAGGTCTTTACTTGGTGACTCTCAAAGCAGAACTGAGCACACGTACAGCACACTACAACAGGCTGCAAGGGATCTTGCTAATCAGCACAGGTGGAAATAATATTCTCAATCAGTGGCATGCTCTTTCACCTAGAAGACACTCTTATTACACATACCATGCTTCCGGGGGGTCCCCGGGAGTTGGAACTACATAATTTCAGATGGGAGTCCACGGCCAAATATACAGATAATTCTGGGGTTCCTTCCTTGACATGAAAAAAGGTTGAGACACCATGCTGACATACTAGAAACATAGGTTTTTCAGAAAACTGTCAGGATTTAGAAGGTATCTGTAGAATCGTCCTCAGGTGATGCCTGTGTGTGAGCATCTGCATTTTCACCAGCATTTTCTTGTTTGTGTTTGTTCTTTTTCTTTTAATGGTATTTCCCGGAACTATTTCATTCACTTGTATATGGGCCCCATTCCCAGTGCGGTGACTGTAATGCTTCAACACTACAACACCAGATAAATAAAGGCTGGGTTCAGCTGATGTACTGTACAGTATGCTGCAGTGTGTACATATACTGTAGGCAGGGAAATATTATGCTGAGATAGAGGCTGAAAAAAAGGGAAAACACACACACACACACACACGCACACACACACACACACACACACACACACACACACACACACACACACACACACACACACACACACAGAGAGAGAGAAAGAGACTGGCAACAACAGATAGCAATAGAGAGAGAGAGAAAGAAGGTGAGAAACAGGAAGGACATTGCAAGAAGAGAGGAGGTTGATAAAGAGATCGTGCCGGGTATGGTTGTCCTGGCATTGGGAGGAAAAAAAGATGGGCTGCCATGCATGTGTCTGAAGAATGGACAACCTTTTTAGTCAAAATCGGAATAATCTTGCATTAAGATAAGATCGTTGTTTTGTTTAACCCATTCTGACCGGGAACCCGTTTTGGTGTTAGCGTCATGTTATGCTTTAGCTATTGAAAAATAGCAGATCTACAAGCTCATAGCGCGCCACCGAGTGGCGCGCTACGAGCTTGTAGGTCTGCTATTTTTGAAAAATCGAAGAACGACTGACATTTTTAGAATCTGATCTCAGGTCAGAATGGGTTAATCAGACCAGTGTGTGTCCAGTGGAAACCTCGTATGAATCTGATCTCAGGTCAGAATGGGTTAAGATAAGATCGTTGTTTTGTTTAAAAAGGTAATCGTTTTAATGACCGATCTCAGTATGGACCCGTAATACGTTTTGCCATAACCATACAGCTCTATATCAGTGACACGGACATGACAGCAGTGTAGACCTGATCTGAATTTAAAAAATGTCTTCTAAATCCAAAAGGTTTTCTGAAAACCCTATGTTTCTATGGTCAGTGGTACTCGATAACATTGAGTACCACTGGCATGGAAACATATGGGGTTTTCAGAAATATGAAATGACATGAAATATTATTTCATGTCATGTCAAGGACCCCAATGTAACCCCAATGTAATTGGCCCGCCGACCCCCATCTGAAAATGTGTTATTCCAGGAACCCTCTCAGAAGCAAAGCTTTGAGTTAAAAACGTTCGCTCTGAAAGAATATATATAGTCAATGATTTGTGCCACATTTTCACGATTGTTAATAAAAAGCAGACCTACAAGCTCGTAGCGCGGCACTCGGTGCCACGCTATGAGCTTGTAGATCTGCTATTTTTCAATAGCTAAAGTGTAACATAATGCTTGTCTTCAGGGCATCAATATCCTGACTGGATATCGTCTGTGATTTTGGGAAATTGTACTATTGTGATTGTGGCATAAGTGTTCTGTAAAAAATCGGATCGGGGACAAATTGGTATCGGCAAGATACTCAAAATCAAATGATCGGATGATCGGATCGGGATTCGGGAGCAAAAAAACCAAAACGCGATTGGGACGACCCTATGCTTTGCAGGAGAGATAGAATCGGAAGAATGCAAGTTGTAGAAAAGGAGGGGCGAACAGGCGTAAAAAGGTGCAGACTGACCAATGCAATCTCATCTGGAATTCCTCACCGCAGTCCGACCACCTCTTCTTCTTCCCCGGCAGAAAGCGCCGTGTCTCGGCGCTCTAAACAGACTATTATCCGCCGTGTTTATCACAGTGCACCATTACCATTCCACCTCTCTCTCTGTCTGACTTACTGTAATGGAGTCGTTTGGTTTTGATGGATGCCCCCGAGGGCGTGGGTTTCTATCTATTGCTCTCATTATACCTCCCCGTGTCTGCATCCCCCTCCTCAACCATAGACCGTTGCAGACACACCGTGAGAGCGCGCAGTGATTGAGGTTAAGGCCAAAGTAAAAAATAAATTACGGTACATTTGGCACAGTGAATTGGGAGGGTGGGAAAGGACACATGCAGGGAAATGGAGGAGGAGGAGGGAGGGGGGTCCAGGGATCTTTTGTTGCGTGTATATACGGTAGAATAATATGCATGATAATAAACAAATGGGGAGATTGTCCGTATGTAAGACCTGGCTTTATGTAGTGTAACGTGTTGTATAGGAATGTGACGGTTATGTGTTTGCAGTTTGTGTTCCTATAAGTGGGGCGTTAACATAGAAAGGGCTGGTACGGCTGTGCAGGGGACCCCCACCCCCCACCACCTCGTATTCCTTCCTTCATTTGAAGCATATATACTGGCTTATTGGTTCTTCAGCAATAGGCCCTCATGCTGCTCCATTTAAGGTCCATTCATCATACAGTGGAGTGTACGCTAACCTGTTTGTCCTTCCCTTCCTGGATGAGATCTCACGTTTGATAGGTGTACTGTGTGTGTGTGTGTGTGTGTGTGTGTGTGTGTGTGTGTGTGTGTGTGTGTGTGTGTGTGTGTGTGTGTGTGTGTGTGTGTGTGTGTGTGTGTGTGTGTGTGTGTGTGTGTGTGTGTGTGTGTGTACAGAAAGAGGAAGTGAGGTGTGTGTGTTTAATAGGCGTGTGTGTGTACAGGCGTGTGTGTGCGTGTACAGTACTTGTGTGTGCGTGCGTGTGTGCATGAGGCATGTGCACAGAAAGAGGACGTTTGGTGTGTGTGTGTGTGTGCGTGCGTGAGGAGGTGATCCAGGACATTGTCTCATCGCAGTAAAAGGTTCAGTATACAGTTGCTGTGCTGTGGAGTCACCTTCAGGAGCATTCACACACTTCATATAAAATCTTACTCGCAGTACTGTGTGTGATGTCATGTGTGTATGTGTATAGCTATACCGTTGGTGCACGTGTGTGTGTGTGTGTGTGTGTGGGGGGGGGTATTCCTTTTACGTGAGTGACTGTTTATAGTCTTTAGTCTTATCTGTCTGATTAATACTTCGCAATAATACGACAGTGCCACCGCGCGTCGGAAATAGCTGATGCACAAGCTCACAGCACCCCGGTGTGAGTTTGTAAATCTATCTTCAGCGTACAGTACACCAGTGTCGGTGTGTGTGTGACAGTGACAGAGCATGAATTATGCATTAGTTAATATGCTTTTGAGTTAACTGCACAAACTGCCACAAACCCTCCAGCCTCGGTGCAGGCGGTGGGCGGTGGCTCAGGGGTATAGAGTGGCCGGATGGTAAACTGCAAGGTCGCCATGAGCTCGAACCCCAGAGTTGGTGTCGAAGTGTCCTTGAGCAAGAGACACTGAACCCCCTAATTTGCTCCTGATGTGCTGGTTTGGTGCCTTGCATGGTTTTACCGCCGCCATCGGTGTATGAATGTGTGTGTGCGTGTGTGTGTGTGTGTGAATGGGGTGAATGTAATGCACAATCTATGTAAAGCGCCTTGGATAAAGGCTGCTATATAAATGCAACCATTTACCGTTTTAGCCTCGGGGGGGGGGGGAGCGAGCACACACAGAGGCAAGAGGTTCTCCTCCTCTTGTCTATATGCGTGAGATGCGGGCGGTGGCTCTGCAAAGGGAGACGGATAGAGAGGGACGGACGGGGACCGATTAGCTCCGATATCATCCTCGCCGAAACGACTGAGGGAAGATAAGAGCGCGTGGGGGTGAGAGAATGAGATTGGTTTGCTCTCGACTGAAACACCCCGTAGCCACGGAGCCTGGAGTGTATACACAGTGTACCTTTTTGGTTCTCGCGGTCGGTCGCTGTCTCTACACACAGCGTCACACACCCCTGTCTCTACACACAGCGTCACACAGCCCTGTCTCTACACACAGCGTCACACAGCCCTGTCTCTACACACAGCCTCACACACCCCTGTCTCTACACACAGCGTCACACACCCCTGTCTCTAGTCTACACACAGCGTCACACACCCCTGTCTCTAGTCTACACACAGCGTCACACACCCCTGTCTCTACACACAGCCTCACACAGCCCTGTCTCTACACACAGCGTCACACACCCCTGTCTCTACACACAGCGCCACACACCCCTGTCTCTACACACAGCGTCACACAGCCCTGTCTCTAGTCTACACACAGCGTCACACACCCCTGTCTCTAGTCTACACACAGCGTCACACACCCCTGTCTCTACACACAGCGTCACACACGCCTGTCTCTACACACAGCGTCACACACCCCTGTCTCTACACACAGCGTCACACACCCCTGTCTCTACACACAGCGTCACACACCCCTGTCTCTACACACAGCGTCACACACCCCTGTCTCTACACACAGCGTCACATGACACACCCCTGGCCAGTCACGCTACAGCAGTGAGCCCTAGCCGGGGCCGCTGGCCCCCGAGGGGACGATAGATGACAGAGTCACACCTGAGATAAGTGTTAACATACTGCCAGTTGACTCTCTCTCTATCTCTCTGTCTGTCTGTCTGTCTTCCCCCCTGCGTGCACGAACACACACACGCACGCACGCACACACACACATCAATCATAGCCATAGCTATACGGAGCGCAAAAATAACAACGTATAACTGGATAGATTGTTTTTCCAATCTATCCAGACGCCCTGATGATTGCTGTGTTTTTCTGCGGGGTTAAATAAGGATGCGTTTTGAGAGTGCAGGGACCTCTGTATAGCGTTTTACTACCACGCTGTAGTGTAGAGAACATGGTGAGGCTGATGGTGGCCTCAGTGTGGCTGATGGTGGCCTCAGTGTGGCTGATGGTGGCCTCAGTGTGGCTGATGGTGGCCTCAGTGTGGCTGATGATGGCCTCAGTGAGGCTGATGGTGGCCTCAGACAGCTGTAGAGAACATGGTGAGGCTGATGGTGGCCTCAGTGTGGCTGATGGTGGCCTCAGTGTGGCTGATGGTGGCCTCAGTGTGGCTGATGATGGCCTCAGTGAGGCTGATGGTGGCCTCAGACAGCTGTAGAGAACATGGTGAGGCTGATGGTGGCCTCAGTGTGGCTGATGGTGGCCTCAGTGTGGCTGATGGTGGCCTCAGTGTGGCTGATGATGGCCTCAGTGAGGCTGATGGTGGCCTCAGACAGCTGTAGAGAACATGGTGAGGCTGATGGTGGCCTCAGACAGACAGCTGTAGAGAACATACAGTGATCATTTCCCCCGAGCAGCTGAGTTGGTGTAAATCATGTAAAGGTATAGTATTACTGGGTGGATCGGCGTAGCTCATTAGTTGGAGGTCAACTATCATTCACCGTCATTAGCTCATACACTCTCTCTCTCTCTCTCTCTGTCTCTCTCTCTCTCTCCCTCTCTCCCCTTCCCCCCACTGTGTACTTCCCTCAAGTGTTCTCCAACTCGCTTCATCACTATTCATCAGCTGTCCTCCCAGACTCTAAGCGGGCCAGGGTTCACATTGTCTTAATTCAATTAAAATTGACATCAATCTGCACGTGACAAATGAAATTTACGTCCTCAGCAATTAATCCCGCCTGCCCTCCACCACCCCCCTACCCCCCCTGATACCCATCCACCCACTCAACCCCCCCCCCCCCCCCCCCCCCACACCCCCAATTGGTTATTATCGTTATCTAGACCCAGGGCTATAGCAACAGAGCAGAAATTAAATTAAAATCATAATTCAGAACCTTTTGAAGTTCAGGTCAATAGCGAAGCAGCAGTGTTTCTTTGTGACTGCATGGTGGTGAATGCACATCTGGAGAAGGCGTGCTCCGAGTACTCCTATACTGTAACAGTCAGTGGGTCGGCCCTGCCTCTGCAGTGCCAATAAACCACAGGGTTTGTTTGCACTATAAAAAGGCCAGTGAAAAGAGCCGTCTCGGCGACAATAATGTCGCAAAGTACTCGGTTTAGCAGAACACAGCGCGTGTCCATGAATGGTGATCTCTGTCTGAAATCCTTTTGCATTACTCCTTTCATCCCTCACGTGATTTAACCCATTCTGAACGGGAACCCATTTTGGTGTTAGCATCATGTTATGCTTTAGCCATTGAAAAATTGCAGATCTACAAGCTCATAGCGCGCCACCGAGTGGCGCGCTACGAGCTTGTAGGTCTGCTATTTTTGAAAAATCGAAGAACGACTGACATTTTTTAAATCTGATCTCAGGTCAGAATGGGTTAATCAGACCAGTGTGTGTCCGGTGGAAACCTCGTATGAATCTGATCTCAGGTCAGAATGGGTTAATCCGTGTCAGGTCGAGACCGTGTGCTGTGTCTTCGTTCTCATCTCTGCTATATTGAGTTAAGAAAGAAATGGCCTCAGTGTATTTACTGTATACGTACAGTATTAACTATTTAAAATGTGATATTCCAACTCCTCTATCTCCATGAGAAAGATAGATGGCCGACCGTACGTGGGTCTGTGGCTCTTTGAAAAATTGGGATCCTGGCCTGGGCTCTGGCTCAGCGGTCCAGGCACCTCGGCTGGTAATCCAGTCTGGCAGTGTGCCGCGGGTTCGACTCCCGATCCCGACGGCCTTTACTGCATGTCTCCCCCCCCCACCATCTCTCTCCCCGTTTCCTGTCAGCCTACTGTCTGTCCCTCCATAAAAAATATAAAATAAAGGCGAAAGCCACAAAAAAACAGAAAAATGGAATCCTAGTATACAGTGAAAGTACTGTAGCAGCAGCGTTTATATTTTGTTTGTGTGTAAAGCCGCATTTGATCCTCTTAACTCAACTCTTGCCAGCACCGACATGTTCCTGTCATGACTTAAAGCCGTTAAAAAAAAAAGCCGGGCAAAAAAAAATGGAAATCTCAACTGAATCTTGTGATTTCCTCTTTTTTTCTTTTTTGATTTTTGTCTAGAGCAAAAATAGTCTTTTCTCCCCCATGCTGCACGCGGGGCTGATGCCCCATGTATAAGCCCCTCTCTGATCAACTCCTTTCTGTCACCCCCTGTGTCTTCATCGCCCCATACAGTCCATCTAGTGGACATGAATGGAGGAAACAAAAGCCTCAGTGTTGTGGCGTTGTTCTCCTCCTGCGGTAAACCGCCATGTTTAGCTTCCAATCCTCTGTCTCTGGAGAGAGCTAATCTAGGCTATACGCCCTCTCTCTCTCTCTCTCTCTCTCTCTCTCCCTCTCTGTGTCTCTATATCTCTCTCTCTCTCTCTCTCCCTCTCTGTGTCTCTCTCTCTCTCTCTCCCTCTCTGTGTCTCTATATCTCTCTTTTATGCCCGGTCCGCTCCTTGTTTACATGCTGCTACCTCAATGTGCATAATGTGCACGTTTTCAAACGGCTATTGTCATAAGGCAAAGGCAGTATAATCTCTGGCTTTCCTGCATTTCTCTGTGTCCCCCCCAAAAAAACCCCACATTGTCTATGTCCATTTTATTCCACACACCGGGAACTATACACAGTCACGGTTGACTTGACACGTAAGATTATAGCCTCCCAAGTATAGCCACGACTGAACTATACAATTTACTCTCTCTCTCTTCTTCTCGGTTCCATGAAAAGGCTGCTCCCTCATGCTAGGCCACACACACATTCGTCATGACAGTGTGGGGCTGCTAATGGCCACGGCTGTGCTTAATTTGAAGAACCGTGAAGGCAAAAGGAGGAAACTTGAACCGTTTGTTACGGCGAAGCCTTCACGCTGCCCTCTCATTCTATTAGTTATATACGGCTATATCTTTCCTCCCGCTTGCACGGATGTTCACTAATGAAGTTATCCCGTTCTGTACGGGAACCCCTTTTGGTGTTAGCATTATGTTATATACACTTTAGCTATTGAAAAATAGCAGATCTACAAGCTTTTTAAATATCGTGAAAATGTGGCACAAATCTTTGAATATCCATTCTTTCAGAGCGAGCGTTCTTTGATGTGGGTCGGAGGTCAAATACAGATAATTCTGGGGGTCCTTGACATGAACCTGCACTTATATAGAAACATGGTGTTTTTTCAGAAAACTGTCATACATTTTAGAAGACACATTGGAGAGTCGTCCTCCGGTCTAAATGGGTTATACCATCCCAGACAGTGTGACAGTCATCATGTTCTGGCCCCACATGTTGCCCTGATCTCCCTCGCTGGCCCTGTTGTCTCATAGCTAGCTATCCACTACGTGGTAATTGGCCTCCTGCTGCCTTATACCTGTCCTCAAACACAGTGCAGAGCTGTGATGGGTCGACTCTTTGCAGCAACCAGTGAGCGGCCCTATAACATCCTATATCCCTGCAGGTGTTTTGGTCTGTGTCATTATCATTAGAACAACCTGTCCTAACCTGTCCTCACACCACAGGACGTGAGCGGTGTCTGCACGTAGCGGTCAATTGGAGGGCGTTACGTTACGTGTCTCTCTCTCATTATACAGTCTCCTCTAAAAGGAACATTCTGGAAGGTCCTCCATCCAATTAAAAGATAAGAATGTGACCATTAACAACCATAAATTCCAAGACCTGGGGACGGAGGCGGAGAGAGCGCGGCGAGATTGTCACTCATTTGATCTCTCTCCCGTGGAGTGCCAATTGACACGCGCTCCTCAGCGGACCTCGTGAAGCAGTCCAAGTTAACCACGAGGCCTATATAGAGCCACTGTCAGGATCTGCCCTCCGTGTGTTGTGTTTCCTGTTCTCCTTTGTAGTAGTTTCCTACCTTCCCTGATTTTTGGTTCTTTGTTTCACCTGTGTCTTGTTTTCCCCCCAGCCAATCCTTGTGTTTATTTGATTTGATTTGAGTTCACCTGTGTCCTGTTAATCTTGTGCCTATTTAAGCCCTGTGTTTGGTTTTCTTTTTTGTTTTTTTCCTTCTTTGCCGTTCCGGCGTGCGCGTGTTTGTAATGTACTGTAAATGTATCCATGCATGCACGTCTGAATGGCAAGTTATTGTGACACCTGTACCACCATGCAGCTAGTTGCCACTGTATAGACACACACGCACACACACGCACGCGCACATGTGCACACACACACACACACACACACACACACACACACACACACACACACACACACACACACACACACAGGTGTTAGTTCCATTTGTCGCTGCATGCCAGCCGAGGTATAGGGACTGGGCTCACAAAGGCAGGTGACCATGCCAAGGAGATAGGTGAGAGAGAGCGCAACACACAGTGCCAGACGCTGGCCCTCTCTCCCACATCACACACACACGCACGCACGCACGCACGCACGCACGCGCACGCACACACACACACACCTGTTCACTCAACACAGTGTGGGTTTTCCTCTGTTCTCCCCTTCTCATATTTCCTCTCTCTCGCCAACCGGCAGCCCTGCACTGACCAAGAAACTGACAGTAATGCAGTCCTGCGTTATAATGATGCGTTCCGTTGTAGGAAAGTGGCCCTTTTTAACCCATTCTGAACGGGAACCCATTCTGGTGTTAGCATCATGTCATGCTTTAGCTATTGAAAAATAGCAGATCTACAAGCTCATAGCGCGCCACCGAGTGGCGCGCTACGAGCTTGTAGGTCTGCTATTTTTGAAAAATCGACTGACATTTTTAGAATCTGATCTCAGGTCAGTATGGGTTGATCAGACCAGTGTGTGTCCAGTGGAGACCTCGTATGAATCTGATCTCAGGTCAGAATGGGTTAAGCTATAAATAGCCACACTGTGGCGCGCCCATTAGGACACCTATATCTTCCCCCCGTGGAGTGATTGGGTGTTTCAGTGGAGCTAATGGTGGCCGGCAGGTATGTAAGCTTTATACGGCGTATATAGTAGGTTGAATCTCGCACCCCGCGGTTTGATGGATGCTGCTTATTACTGCGACGTTCCTCCGAGGAATTATTATACTCCTCTCATTTATGTTTCTTCTGGTCGTCTCTCTCTCGAACCCGACACCATAAAGCACGCCCTCCTCCCTACCTGCCCCAGAAGAGCTATTCTCACGGTCAGGTATTAAGCCATATAGACCTGAGGACGATTCTACAAAAATGCCTTTGAAATCCTGACAGTTTTCTGAAAAAAAAACCCTCATGTTTTATACATGTGTCAGTCGTTCTCAAAGTTTTTCATGTCAAAGGACCACAAGAAATTATATGAAATTGGCCCGCCGAACCTCCATCCAAAAATATGTCGTTGACTCCCCTGGAAGCAAAGATTTGAGTTAAAAATGAATATATATGTTCAAAGATTTGCACCACATTAGCAGACCTATAGCAGACCTACAAGCTCGTAGTGCGGCACCGAGTGCCGCGCTACGAGCTTGTAGATCTGCTATTTTTCAATAGCTATATAAAGTGCTTATAAAAACACCAAAAGTGGCTGCCGCCCAGAGCGGGTTAAGCCCACACCGGAGCATATGGCATTCATTCATATACCATCTCCAAGAGATGAGATTAGCGGATCCCTTATACCCTTAATCATAAGAGCGGCGGAACAAAAGGGGAAAGTCAAACCGGGTGTGTTATATATCGTATAAGGAGGAGAGGAGGCCCCTATCTGACTGATGGCTTATCGCTGACTTGCCACAGTTCCTCCCAGGGTGAAGACTGTTTACAGACGACGTCGCCGTGGGCGTTCACCAGAGACCTGTCGCTTCTCTCCTCCGCATGCACTCCTCTTCCCCCTCTCCCCACTCTCTTCCCTCCTTCGGGCGCAGTACTTAGACAGTTTAGACAATTTTTGGTTTAGACTATTCATTGGTTAGACCAGTCATTATAGTCCTACAACTATA
>NC_137877.1:7142375-7174875 GCF_963924005.1 Protomyctophum bolini | reverse complement strand
GTTGCTTATACATATTTCTTTGAGATTTACATTAGACAATTAAAAATCTGATCTTTTCTCCCCGATTCGGATCTTTTGAAAATCATGTGATCGGAGCCGATTTCCGGTCCGATGGGGACAACCCTACTACTAATAGAATCTAGACATCCATCTGTCACTGGATTGCACTCTAGACTAATGTAATCTCTCAAGACAACTGATTCAGAGCTCTGCAGCCGAATCTGTCGTCCACTCCCATTGCAACGTGTGGAGTTGTTGTTATTAGAAATGAAAACAAAGGAGCACCACCGGAAGAGGAGGGCAGAGAAAACGGGCTGTCATCCGAGGAAATTCTGTGGCGCCCCCATGCGGAGGAGACAGATTCAATTATTAGTATTTTTTAAACGATGGATTCCCAGAGTGGCACTCTACAAACTACTGACCAGATTTTCCACTTTATTTATTATTAATGTTTTTTTAATGAATTTATTTTTGCTATACCAAATAAATGTTCTGTGGACCGTATACTTGACATACCAGTCGAGTTGATATTTTATTTACTTTTGAAGATGCTGCTGAACTCGGTGGTGGTGAACTTCAAAGGGCTCAGCACATAAATAGACCAAAGTCTGCAACAACAACTCGGCCGGTCACCACAAACATTACTCACAACACACCGTTGAACATTATCTAGAAATGGGCAGCTTTCAGTTCCACAGAGGAAATCTTGAAAAAACACACACACCTGCATGGACCCGGCACATACACATTTAGCCATACATCAATGACAGTTTGCCCAGACATCACCGTTCACCGAATATTCTTTTGAAATTAAACACGGAAGAGGGTGACTGTATTGTCTGAATTCAAAAGGCCGTGGCCCAGTACATAATGTGGTCGGAAATTAACGTGCTGTCTTGTCTCCGTTCCACATTATAAAACCAATTAGTTCTTTTTAATATAGGTGTTGGATATAGTATCAAAGGTCTAGCTTTCAATGTCAAGTTAACCAACAGTCCTTAACCCATTCTGAACGGGAACCCATTTTGGTGTTGGCATCATGTTATGCTTTATCTATTGAAAAATAGCAGATCTACAAGCTCATAGCGCGCCACCGAGTGGCGCGCTACGAGCTTGTAGGTCTGCTATTTTAGAAAAATCGAAGAACGACTGACATTTTTAGAATCTGATCTCAGATCAGAATGGGTTAATCAGACCAGTGTGTGTCCAGTGGAAACCTCGTATGAATCTGATCTCAGGTCAGAATGGGTTAATTGGTTTTTATCTGTGTGGTTATACAGTACAACTGTGATTGTTGTTTTGTTTTAGCAGTACGGTGGAGCAGGCTTTACGCTGATTATGAACTCCCTAACTAAGTGCTGATGGATTCACCGTGACCTCTTTGACCTTCCGCATGGCTCCATGGGTGCCTGTGTGCAGTCCATTGGTTCCACAACCCATGATTGGAGGAAGGGGCTTCCCTCTTTAATGGCAAGACTATATACCAAATCTATATATTATACCAAATCTATTAGTAGAACTCGGAGAGGAATGAGACATTGGTTTCCAACTCTGTTATAGCATCGGGTAACGATACGTCATCTCTTCCATGCATGCACCGCCACTGCACACACAAGTAAACGTATTGATGCTCTCTCTCTCTCTCTCTCTCTCTCTCTCTCTCTCTCTCTCTCTCTCTCTCTCTCTCTCTCTCCCAGCCCTGTCTTTCTTTCTCTCTCCATATGTAGTCGGTAATGTGCTCAGTGACCTGTCAGCTGCCGCGCTCCAGATATAAGCCTGCTTCCACAGAGAGTACAGAGAGCCACAGTAATGGAACTGTCAAGTAGCATTCCTATTGCATGCACGCCAGAAGCCCTCCCCTCCCCACGCACGCATGCACGCACGCACGCACACACACCTACATAAACTCTCTGTAGATAACACGTAGAGACACGGACATCAAACGCGCCCACGTCGTCGCCTCTTCCTAATGTACGTATACGTACACGCGCGCACAAAGGGCGTTTTTGCCTATGCAGCTGGTTCTCTGTGGCGTACGAGGCTCTACGGCTTTGATAAATAAGAGAGCAGCGCGGAGCTATAGTCTTCTTCATATTCATGCTATATTTATTGTCGAGGAGCAAACGGGGGGAGAGGGGAGGGGAGAGGAGGGAGGGGAGGGAGGGGAGAGGAGAGGAGAGGAGAGGAGAGGAGAGGAGAGGAGCCTTCGGTGTCACAGCGCTGTCTCTGCCCCCCCCCCCCTCCCCCCCCACCCACGTCCTCCCTGCCATTGTCAGAGCCACGGACGCCAGCTTCATTATTCATCGCTTTCACAGGAAAATATCTGTTTTTAATGTTTAATTCATGGGGGGCCAAAATCTTCACTCGACTGGGAAGATGTTTGTTGTATGTTTAATTCAAGGGGGCCCCTCTTCTTCTTCGGCGAAGGCGGGATGTTTGTGGAGCTGATGTTGAGCTCTGGTTTCATGCAGAGGAAGCGCGGAATTTATTTGCCCCGGAAATGTGGTGTGCGCACTTATAGCGCTGTTTATCTTGGCTTGATTGAATGCTTAACTTTCAAGGTGCAATGCGCGTAGTGGGGGGGGGGGGGGTCGGGTGGTGTTGGTTGGCAGTTGTTGCCTCAGAATTATGGAACCAGATGTGGTGTGGTATCACCTCTGCCCGCCTACCCCCCCCCCCCCTCCCACAAACACACACACAGACGATCCTTAGTGCCGTTCGCCTCTGCGAGTCCCTCCCTTCCTCTACGCGCCGCCGTCTCGCGGCATCTGGGGAAGGCTCATTGGGATGACGTGTTACATAATTAGCACCAAATTAACACTCAATTAGGCACACAGTGGTGTGAGGGTGGGGAAGAGTGCTGTCTTCAGAGGCTTTGGAAATTACATCAGAGCCTTAAGCACCACTGGCCCACTGAGAACATATGTCACTGTTACTGTGGATGCGAAGAAACTTTCGTCTCGCATCTCTCTCTGTTTTTTTTTTTTTTGGGCCGCCCGCCCGCATGCACGTTCTCCTTGTAATACATTGTTCTGAATGATTAGCCACACAGACGGGGATATACTGTATTCTGAAATAACATTACAGGCAAAGTAATGGGCCGGGCAGGACATGATTGTCCCTTAGATAGAACTTTATGTAGACTGATTTTATACAGACTTATAGCGTGTTACGTAGACCGCACTAGAATTACATTTTATGTAGTCATAGCACTTCATAGTAAATACCGGTATGTATAGTATAGTATAGTTTATATAGTTCTTACGTTCTTACGTAGCTTACGCATGTTTCATGATAACTACTTTTTATGTATGTGATGTATTGCCATGCTTTCTGTTCTTGCTTATTGTAAATCGCTCTGGATTAACTGTCTCAGTGCCACATGACGCCTTATGAGTGACGCCTCCCCCTTATGAGCGTCTGCTAAATGCCCCCAACCTGCAGCTCAGTACAGGGAAGGAATATAAGGAGTTGATGTGATTCTCAATAAGATGTGTTTCATGGCGTTTTAGCATCAGGATTACTTGTTGAATTGAGTCAGCCATCCTCAGAGGCAGCTATATGGTTTATGTTGTATATATCTGGGTCTCTGGAGAGCAGAGGGAGATCTAGAGGAGAGGAGAGGAGCGAGGAGGTCTTTTGAGAGAGTTGCACTTCACGACGCACTGAGAATCCATCCGTCTGCGGTGGATCAACAGCAGCACACGTTGACGCAACCGTTTATGTGGGAACGCCGAAGAAAACGCTACTGTGTACGTACTGCACCTCAGACAGGTGCGGGGGGGGGGTCTATACCTCGCTGATTAACGACATATCCCCTATAGGGAGCGATGCTGCCCGGGTATTTAATAGCAGTGGTTGTCAACCATCTGTGCATTACATGGTTCAGCAGGGTCCACTTGAGGATCTCTAAAGTGTTCCTGGCCTCTTGGTCAGATGGGTGGGCCGTGGGCCTCTTGGTCAGATGGGTGGGCTGTGGGCCTCTTGGTCAGATGGGTGGGCCGTGGGCCTCTTGGTCAGATGGGTGGGCTGTGGGCCTCTTGGTCAGATGGGTGGGCTGAGGGCCTCTTGGTCAGATGGGTGGGCCGTGGGCCTCTTGGTCAGATGGGTGGGCCGTGGGCCTCTTGGTCAGATGGGTGGGCTGTGGGCCTCTTGGTCAGATGGGTGGGCCGTGGGCCTCTTGGTCGAATGAGTGGGCCGTGGGCCTCTTGGTCAGATGGGTGGGCTGTGGGCCTCTTGGTCAGATGGGTGGGCTGAGGGCCTCTTGGTCAGATGGGTGGGCCGTGGGCCTCTTGGTCAGATGGGTGGGCTGAGGGCCGCTTGGTCAGATATTTTCGCTGTTGGTTGTGCAACGTGTCTTTAATATTACGCTTCCTCTCCCAAGGCTCTGTCTGAAAGTCACCGCCACACAGAACAGAACGACGGCTCATAAACAGACAGAATTAACGCCCTGGACACATTTAACATTTGGCGTTCCCTTATATCATTCTGCACAGCTGTGGAGATTGGGTTCTTCTTCCTGCAGGACATAAACCACAGCAGCACCTATACAGAAACCCCTTGCAACGACACACTCAAACACACGCCACGCACGCACACACACACACACACAGCCGACCAGCGGACCTCTGCCGGCTCATTTCACTATGACTCAGCCATACATCAGCTATAAGCCCAAATATGGAGTGTGTCGTCTGTAACCTCAATGTGTCGTCACCACAGCATCATGGGCGGCAAACAAATCATATTATGCCTGTGGGCACAAAAGGAGGCGTGCCCATATATACCGATGATGACATCAGGGAACTTTATATAAGGGAGTGAAAGGCGACAATTAACACATCGTTTGCGCGGTCAGTATCTATACGTCATTTGTTTGCCGAAAAAACTAATACTGTAATAATAATAAAAACCACACCCCTGTGAAGTGAGCAGTGCAACTGTTGCACTGCTCACTTCACAGGGGTGTGATTTTTGTTATTATTACAGTATTAGTTTTTTCCTTATGAAAGCAGAGAGTCTTCTGTTTCATACGGCATATAGTATGTACTTGTCGCTATAGGCCTTATTTTGTGAATAATAGTTGTCCAGGTCCATGCCTTCTCTAAAGTTCTCTCTGGTGGGCGCAAGCTGCATTCAATAGCCAATTACTGACAAACTGTACATGGGATCAATGTGTACTGTTTTCCTCCTAAAAGTAGACATTCAGGGCTTTCATTCGGTGTATAGTATGTATAGGATATTATTCGTGTTCATTTTTATATCCGTCTGTCAATGTCTGTCAACTTCAACCTTCCATATATCTCTGCTGTTTGTTCAAGCGAGCAGAGTTCAGGCAAAAGGCAGGTGTTAGAAAAAGGTCAATATCTCCAGAGTGGAAGGGTTAAATGGATGGTAAAATCCAAAAAAATAAATCAAATTGAAGTGGACAAGTTGGGCTTTCTTTTGATGTATGCGGTGTGATTCTCGCTATAAGAGGACATTTTGCTGTGGGCCCCGAAATCTTTTTTTCCTTCAATGTAAAGTCCCTAGCACCAGCAAGCTCAGCCTGACAGAATAGCCCAGCACACAATAATGTGGTAAGGACTGACAGATGTCTCCGTGTACAGTATATATGCGGGCATATCGAAGTTGTACTGTAGGTGTGAGAGCGGCCCGAATCTCTCTCTCTCTCTCCTGCCATCTCTCTCACTGTCTTCAATGTTGTATTTCACTCCCTGATACACGGCATATTCACACACACGCACACGGAGATCTCTTTTATTCCCTCCTCGGCGCGGGGTTCATTATTTCATTAACTGCCTCTTGCACGCCAAAATTCATTATACCACCCTTCTGTTCTGGCGCGGCCAAGCATGCCAGCTAACGTGCGGAACAAATCCCCCCCCACCCCCCCACCACCCTCCTCCCCTCCCCTCCCCCTCCCCTCCCCTCCCAACTCCTGCTAATAATTATGTTTAGCATGTGATTCACCTGCATCAAAGCGCCGCTTATTATGAAGTGCCTGCATGACTTTGTATATCAGTGGTCCATGTTTAGTCATTAATACCTATCAAAAAGCCGCCTCCTCCCCCTCTGCTGCCGGTGTGTGTGTGTGCTTTGAAGTTAACAGGTGGCGTGTGTCCAAACAAAGTGCAAGTGACGCCTATTGTTCTTCCACTTTTACAACCCTCCCCCCCCCCCCCCCCCCCTTCCCAACCATTCCGGCGTTCCCCGGAGAATGCAATTGGACTGTCGATAACAGTCGGCTGTAAGACCTATAAAGTGGTCGCTTTTGATTTGCTTTGGTTCCCGTCATTCTCTTTTTTCCCTCCTCCTCCTCCTCCTCCTCCTCCTCCTCCTCCTCCTCCTCCTCTCTCCACTTCTTCTACGGTACTTTTGAGCGGGCAATATCTGGTGTCTGTTAATCTGATTTAGTGTGCGTGTGTGTGTGTGTGTGTGTGTGTGTGTGTGTGTGTGTGTGTGTGTGTGTGTGTGCGTGCGTGCGTGGGTGGTGGTTGAGGGGCATTCGGATATATCTAGCGATGAAAGTGAAGCTGTGAACATTAAGCTGTGGCTTAATGAGAACACTCAGGGACTTGATGGGCGTCGGCGCTGTGCTGATCTTGAGCATGCTACGGTTGCTATGGAGCCGCGGCGCTAACATGTATATGTTGCTATGGAGCCGCGGCGCTAACATGTATATAGAGTTGCTATGGAGCCGCGGCGCTAACATGTATACAGAGCGCTGCAGGTCTCATATGGTTGACACTGTATGTGAATCATGGAGGAAAAATGCCTTTTCTGTCCTTTCCATGTCGCGTCGGCCGAAAAAAGAATAGAACCCGTCCCCAGAGTCCACCCCCACAAACACATATCAATTAACCTGCAGTGTAACTCATGTTCAAATTGTTAATCTTTACACACAAAATAATTAGGGCTGTGAATCTTTGGGTGTCCCACGATTCGATTCGATTCCGATTCTTCATGGGGTCACGATTCACGATTCAAAATCGATGTTTTTCGATTCAACTCTATTCTCAATCCAAAAACGATTCGATCCAATACTACAATACAATACAGCTGTGCTGATCTGAAGTGACTAATATCTGACTACAGTAACTTGAAAATGACGGAAGACATGGGGCTGTATTTTGCGTGTCTTAAGTAACCAGGTCTTATTACTTAACTTAAGACCTGGAGGCGTGGTCAATGCCATTTTGGCTATTCTGAGTGGCCAAAGAGCATTGACCACGTCTTAAGTTAAGTAATAAGACCTGGTACTTATAAGACACGCAAAATACAGCCCATGATGTTTACTGTGATTAGGGTAAGCTTATACATTTCATATCACAAACACCATGTAGTGAAAACTGTAACTGTAAGCAGAAAAGAAATCTAACAATAATGTCCCAAATGACTGCCCACTGCCCCCCCTCCCCCTGCAGGTCCCCTTCTCCATTTTCCCATGCAGTGCCACCGAGTCTGTTGTTGCCATGGAAATTGATATCGTAGGGTGGCATCCGGCTGTGTTTTGACAAGTTATTCCGCGTGGACTAAGAGGAAGGCCGTGTGTGGAGAAACAGAGGAGGCTCTTTGCAGCCCTCCTCCTCCTCGGGGACATTCCTTATTTATCCCATTCTGACCTGAGATCAGATTCATACGAGGTTTCCACTGGACACACACACTGGTCTGATGAACCCATTCTGACCTGAGATCAGATTCTAAAAAATGTCAGTCGTTCTTCGATTTTTCAAAAATAGCAGACCTACAAGCTCGTAGCGCGCCACTCGGTGGCGCGCTATGAGCTTGTAGATCTGCTATTTTTCAATAGCTAAAGCATAACATAATGCTAACACCAAAACGGGTTCCCGATCAGAATGGGTTATGAGACAGCTCCACACACTCTGCCCGTCCTGTAAAACTGTCATTCTCCAGGTTGAGAATGACATGGTATTACATGAAGCGGGCCCCGGGGGCCCCAAATAATTGGCACACGACACTAAGATTTAAGTGCTAATACAGCATTAATATTATACAAATTATAAAAATCACACCCTGTGTGAAGTGAGGGGCGATATATGTCATCGTATACATTATCATACATACCATCTCATTCCGGCCCAATCACAATTTGTGTCTTCACCTTCACGTCATCAATGTTTGTGTTTTTACACGAACGCTCAAAATTGTCCGTTCATTGTCAATGGCATTTAATTAGTTTGTGTGTTAGGACAAAGTGTGTGATTGCGCACACACTGAAAGCTGGACATCGGAGGGGCTAGCACCCCTCAACAATGTAATGTAAAATAAAGTCACACTCATGTAATGTGAGGGGCACCTTTTAATATCATGACGATCACCACTTACGTCATTTTGCATTGACTTAATTGGCCTGAAAAAAGATTTCGTTAAAAAGTCCATAGACCACACACAGGACGTTGGCACGGCCGGCACACACAAAGCCAACTGTAGGCATTGGAGGGGCTATAGCGCCCCTCAAAAATAAACCTCGACATTTTTTCCCCCCGTTGTGGTATACTGATTAATTGGAAAACGTTTAATTCCACTCCTCAAAACACATTCCATTGGTTGATCATTAAAATAAACGTGCTCTGAAAATGCCCACGGCCCACCCATCTGACCAAGCGGCCCACAGCCCACCCATCTGACCAAGAGGCCCACAGCCCACCCATCTGACCATGAAGCGGCCCACGGCCCACCCATCTGACCATGAAGCGGCCCACGGCCCACCCATCTGACCATGAAGCGGCCCACGGCCCACCCATCTGACCATGAAGCGGCCCACGGCCCACCCATCTGACCATGAAGCGGCCCACAGCCCACTCATCTGACCAAGCGGCCCACGGCCCACCCATCTGACCAAGCGGCCCACAGCCCACCCATCTGACCAAGAGGCCCACGGCCCACCCATCTGACCAAGCGGCCCACAGCCCACCCATCTGACCAAGCGGCCCACAGCCCACCCATCTGACCAAGCGGCCCACAGCCCACCCATCTGACCAAGCGGCCCACAGCCCACCCATCTGACCATGAAGCGGCCCAAGGCCCACCCATCTGACCAAGAGGCCAGGAACACTTTAGAGATCCTCAAGTGGGCCCTGCTGAACCATGTAATGCACAGATGGTTGACAACCACTGCTATTAAAATAAATACCCGGGCAGCATCGCTCCCTATAGAAGCCCCCCCCTCCCCTCCCCCGCCCCAGTCTCCAGTGGCCTTTCTCCCTGCTCATTTCCCAGCTCTTTCCATATACTCAATCTCTCTCCCTCTCACACTATCTTCTCAACTATTATCCTCCTCTTGTCACTATATGCCGTTCCCCGCGCTGCCGCCGTTGTCTCGCTTTTTTCTCTCGCTGACACCCGTTGCGTTTGTTCCTTCCACTCCCTCCCTCCCTCTCTCCCTCCTGTGTGATATTGTTTTATGGTAGAGTAATAGCCTTTTACTGCTGTCCACATAGCAGCATTGGTCCAGGGGGCACTGTGGTGGAGTGTGTGTGTGTGTGTGTGTGTGTGTGTGTGTGTGTGTGTGTGTGTGCGCGCGCTTCACGCCGTGTGTGTGTGTGTGTGTGTGTGTGTGTGTGTGTGCGCGCTTCACGCCGTGTGTTTGTGTGTGTGGGTGGGTGGGTGCGAGTGCACGGGGGGGCTTTGTGTTGGAGTTGTAATTGCCGGTTGATTTGTGGTCAGAGCAGGTCAGATACCCAGCAGGGAACATGACAGGCTTTTAAAAAAGGTGCGGCAAAGAGAGAGAGGGCCAGCCCTGCAATGCGTTTAACCCTCCCCTCCCCTCGCACCTTCTGGGGGAGGTCAATGCACTCAATCAGCGCCCTCCATTTTTTATTAGCTTTACAATTCAAGTGAGATAGTTGCAAAAGGTTATATAGCAAGTCGACATCCGCCTGCGTTGCGCGCCATGTGGTTGGTTGGGCAGGCAGGCAGGCAGGCAGGCAGGCATCGCCCGGCTTCTACACACGGGGAAAACACCTTTGTATTTAATTGCCTTGCAGCATGTTTGCCCTCCCATAGGAGGAATCATCTATACCATCTCACAGTCTAAACCGTCTTCCTCATTATCTCTTGGATCTACCTCAAGTTTCCGAATCGCTGTTCGGACCGCTGTTCGCCCACAGAGAAGAAAAAAACTAAATCCAAAACATCAACGCGTTATATGCGAGCCGTCCAATCACATCTTTGGTAATATATACAGCCTTGGTTGAGCTGAGGCATGTGCGAGGCCGGGGCCGACCGGGTGCCCTCCGACTGTGATGTCATCATGAGAGATTAACCCATTTAGGCCTGAAAAAGAAAAGTCTTCTAAATCATGACAATTGTCTGAAAAACCTCGTGTTTCTATGTGTCAGTGGTGCTCAATATTTCATGTCAAGGACCCCGGAGATTTTATGTATAATTGGCCGCCGACCCCCCATCTGAAAATATGTTGTTCCAGGGAACCCCCTGGGTTGAGTTAAAATGTTCGCTCTGAAAGAATATATATTCGAAATTTGCGCCACATTTTCACGATTTTTCCAAAATAGCAGATCTATACAAGCTCGTAGTGCGGCACCGAGTGCCGCGCTACGAGCTTGTATAGGTCTGCTATTTTTCAATAGCTATAACATAATAGCTTAAAAAACACTCTTCCCGCCCATAATGGGTTAAGGAGTCTGGGCCACGCAGGAAGTGCGGTGAGGAGGAGGAAGTGATGGATTCAGCCCAGATGGTCATCGGTGCTGGGAGACAGCGGGAGCACTGTTAACACCTCTCAGCGTCACTGTGCTCAAGCACACAGCACTAACTGTTGCAGCACTATACTGACCGTAATACCAGCTCCAGTCCACGCTCTGTGTCTGTGTGCGTGCGTGGCTGCGTGCGTGCGTGCGTGGCGTGCGTGTGTTGCTTGCGTGCGTTGCGTGCGCGTTGTTTAATAAATGCCTTGTGTGCGATATCTCTAAAAGATTAATAGTGGCTACCTAGCAACTCTTTTATCATTGGCGTACTTAGTATAGTGATCAAATGGTGATCAAAACCATAGCTGTAGTAACGTAACGTTGACGAATGCTGTGATGGAGGCTATATAGCACGTGACTCTCTTCAACCAGGAGTCATGCCCTTCTCTGTAGGATCAGTGGAGTCTAATCCATTTGGACCCGAGGACGGTTCTATACGGATGCCTTCTAGATTCTGACCGTTTTCTGAAAAAGCCCGTGTCGGTCGTTCTTTAAACATTTTCATGTCAAGGACCCCCCCAAAAAATATGTAATTGGCCGCCGACCCCCATGTGAAAATATGTTGTTCCAGGCACCCCCCCCCCCCAGAAGCAAAGATTTGAGTTAAAAACGTTCGCTGTGAAAGAATATATATAATTATTCAAAGATTCGTGCCATATTTTAACGATTTTCCAAAAAAATATCAGATCTACAAGCTACAAGCGAGTGCCACGCTACGAGCTTGTAGATCTGCTATTTTTTTTCCAACAGCTAAAGCATAAACATAACGCTATATAAACACCACAAAGAAGGGGTGTTCCCGTCCAGAATGGTCTAATGGCTCCCCATCAATTCCTCCTGTCCAAAAGAAGTGCGTGTCATGACTCCCCCTAACCACTTCTGACACCAGTGATGAAGTGCTTTGTTAAAGTTGAGAGATTCCGCTGGAATTCAAAGAAAGACCTTTTAGATGTAAATCTGTGCGGCAGAGAGAGAGAGAGAGAGAGAGAGAGAGGGATGAGATGGACATGGTCCATAACCCTCACCCTGCAGGACAGGCAGGTGGAATTTAGAAGAGGATGGAGGGAGGGAGGTGATAAGGATGGAGACAGAGGAGAGAGTGGGTGAATGGCACTGTTGATTTGGTTTAGTCTTTTGAATGAAATGTCATTTAGTTTTTGTCATATTTATATAGTCATCTGAAATGTGTTTAGTCTAGTTTTAGTCAACTAAATCTACAGTTGTTTTGTGTCGGCAGAATTTTTATAATGGCTGATTTTACGCTTGCTGAAAATAGCTGATCTACAAGCTTGTAGATTGGCTATTTTCACATGCAACCATGCAAGCATAAAATGACTTGTCTTTGTTATAGTTCTACTGGATCTCTTTGTCCACTGTATAGTCGCTTCCTAACATTTTAGTCTAGTTTTTATTTGTTGACGAAATCGTCAATAATTATTTATTTAGTCTACATAGTTTTAGTCATCATAGCTTTATAGTTTTCATTTAGTTTCCATGTAGTGTTCGTCAGTGAAAAAAGGTAGTCGACGAACATGTCTTTCCATCACAGCTTTAGTCGTCGAAATCGACACTGCATGGGCACAACAAAGACCTATTTTGGCAGAGAGAGAGGGAGAGAGAGAGGGAGAGGGAGAGCAGGAACAGAGAACAAGAGGGAGGAAGAGAAGAGAGCGGGAAACAGAGAATAAATAATGGAGGGGGAGGGGGGTGTGCAGGGGGGAGGCAAGTGGAAAGAGGGAGCAAGCAGCGAGAGAAGCTAATGATCTCCATCTGTCTTAGACGGCAATGGAGGAGAAGAGGAGCATCATTAGGATTTTTTTTGGAATGAGGGTGAAGGCAAATAAACAGAGAGAATGCAAATCTCTGCCCTGGCACTTTATATCAGACTGGCTTCATTTGAGTCAGCTGTTAAAAGTCTGCTTCGGAGGAAGTATAGCGGGCGTTAATCGTGTCGCGCTTGTGTTTATATACCACTCCTGTGTAGCATGTGAGGAACTAATGAAGTCATTTGTCTGTGTGTGTGTGTGTGTGTGTGTGTGTGTGTGTGTGTGTGTGTGTGTGTGTGTGTGTGTGTGTGTGTGTGTGTGTGTGCGTGTGTGCGTGTGTGCGTGCGTGCGTGCGTGTGTGCGTGCGTGCATTTATGTCCTAGACAATTTGTCAATTTGTTGCTGATCGGACACGAGAAGCTCTCTCGTGACGGGCCTTTATAGAATATGGCACAGCCATCATTAGCCCATAATACTCTAAAGGTCAAGAGGAGAGGGTGTGTGTGTGTGTGTGCGTGTGTCTACGTATGTGTGTGTACGTGTGCGTTGGATTGGGTCTGCACTGAGGGGCTGGTAGCCAGTGTGTTTGTCTCAGTGTTTGAATAGCTTCTCCATCATTACGTTTGTAACTTCTACCTTGGACGTGCTGTTTGTGGTTCTTTCTTCAATTGTGTAATTTGGCACCTAGAAGTTACTCTACGAAGCAGACAAGATAAATGGAGAATGGCTAGCGAATGTAGGCAGTGAATTTAGGGAGTGCAATCACTTGAATACAAGATGTGCGCTTGGCTTACCGTGGGATGTTTTCTGCCATCTTGGGCAGGTTTCTCTGGGTTTATTACTTGTTTTTTTTCCGCTTTCCAGATGGAAGCTTAAGGTTTGTAAGCTTAGCACTGATTGACAGAGTGAAAAAGGAAGCGGAGAGAGGCGAGCTGTCTCTGCCTCTCCGCAGCTCCACTCGTCTCTCCTTTGTGGAGGGTGCCTGTACTCAGCCTGTCCCATCAGCCAACGTGACACCACCTCCATTTTAGCTTTTTTTGCAGACTCCATTTTGCATGCCGGCCCTATCGAAGGGAGCCCAGGTTTGCAATTAACACGCGTGCCACTCGGAAGTAAGTGTAAGTATTTTGGGTGGGTTTTAAACACTGCTCAGAGGTTGTAAATGGTGCATTTATATAGCGCCTTATTTATCCAAGGCGCTTTACATAATAGATTGTGCATCAATTCACCCCATTCACACACGCATTCATGCACCGATGGCGGCGGAAACCATGCAAGGCACCAACCAGCACATCAGGAGCAATTAGGGGTTCAGCGTCTTGCTCAAGGACACTTCGACACTAACTCTGCAGGAGCCCACAGGGTTCGAACTGGCGACATTTGCAGTTACCATCCGGCCACTCTACCCCTGTCCCAGTGCCGCCCTACACTTCTGTTGTATAACAATAGCAATCATACCTTCTTCTTGCCCTTAGAGTTAAAAAAAAAAAAGGTCTATAAGGTTGGAGATCGTTTAACTACTTAAGCCCTATATGCTCGCACAGCGCATTGCATCGTGACACGTGGTGAGTTCGCAGGACTGCTGTTTCTGCTATTTTGTACGATTATTTTTTTAAAGGTAGAGTAAGTGATTTCACTCAGAAAACCTTAGGTTTCGTTTTTGGCTGTGGGACCTAAGCCTTCGTCCAATCAGGATAGAGAGTAAAAAACGAAACCTAAGGTTTTTTGACCCCCAGGGGTTAACTGGGGACAGGGAGGAACTCCTTATATGGTCAGCACACTCTATAGTAGAGAGGATTATCACAACAAAACAAAAAAATAAGTGATATTTGAATTAAGTGAAATCACTTACTCTACCTTTAATTATTTTATTTTAATATTTTCGCCTATATTGACATGCCCAAAATAGTGACACTATAATAGGTTCCGCCAGGAAGTTCTAATGTAGATCAGTGGTTTTCAACCTTTTTCATATCAAGGTCCAATTATTTATTCTGCTTTTTGAGCCACGGTTTTGTTGGACCCTTACGGTTCCATTTGGTTTCATTTTACGCTCTCAAGAGTTAAAGATCTACCAATGGTTCATTTGGTTATACCAACACTCCATCATTTAGCTGGGGGACCACCTGGGGTTTCCCTCAAGGACCACTGGTGGTCTCTGGACCACTGGTTGAAAACCACTGAGTTGAAGAAATGTGCTTATAGTTTGGACACACCCTGCTCCTCCTTTCTCAGAAGAGGAGTTACAGTGGATTGTGTGTCCAGTGCTGAGGTGTGACTGTGGAGAGAGGTCAAAGGGAGCCTGTGCAGCAGATGGCAGAGAGGTCACACTCTAAAATAGCTATCTGTTCCTCGCCGCGGTCCAGCTTTACTTACTGTTAATAAACACAGGCCCCAGCCGCGGGTTATTGGCACCGCTGGTGTGTTTACACACCTGGCCACACTTCTGTTTAGCATGGCAAAGACAGGAGGGTCTCACGCACGCACGCACGCACGCACGCATGCCACGCACGCACGCACGCAGGCACACAATAATTGAGCAAAGCCATCCAGTGGGATTATGCAGTGTGTACTGTATGCCAGTCCCTCAGGTGTGTGTCCACCTGTTCTGCTTGTAACTTTGTTACTGTGGCGGACAGTAACAAAGTTCATATACTGTACTTAAGTAAAAAAAGTTATTTTTTTACCACACTTTTATCCCCAATTTAGTCATTATGCCAATGAATTCTTCCACACACACACACATGTGTGTGTCACTACCGTATACTGTTGTATCCTGACTCACCTGCCAGTGAGGAGCCCCCACCGGGAGGACGTGGTAGAGCCTTCGTCCTCAAATCACACAGGCTGTGCAAGTAGATCACATGGCATTGTGGCATGCATGGTCCTAATTTTATTTAAATATATATAAGCTATAACACTTTTTGGCATCTTCCACTTGAATTTAGGTGACTTGATTGATCTGCCTGTCATCTCAAACCCACAATGCAATACTTTGTTTTCAAATGTTCCATTTTTTAAGGACTTTGGTATGACCCGGCCGGGGATTGAACCCCCGACCTCCCAGTCTCAGGGCGAACACTCTTAACCACAAGGCCAATGAGCTAGTACTCTAGTGCGTAAACTCAACTCCAAAATTGACCGAGTAACAACCAGGACCTAATAATGGCTTTGAGTTATGTCTTAGTCCACCGCAGGGGGCCAGGTCAACTCTGATTCATACTTATAGCCACATGTCAGTGTCACACTCCAAAAAAATAGTCCATTTACAGGCTCACAATGCGTGTGTAGCTGTTCCCCCTTCAGGCAGAGGAGCAGAATGCACCCTGCAAGAGCCACCATGCCCATCCACCACCTCCTCCTTCGGCCCCCACAGAGATCCCCCCCCCCCCCATGATTAGACATCTAATCCTCTGTCATTACCTTCTGTAGGCCTATAGCTGTCGGATGTTTGGCTGTCATATAATCTGTCTAGAGTTTTCCAAATCGCATCTCTCTGTCTCCATCTCTCTCTCTCTCTCTCTCTCTGTATCTGTATCTGCGTCGTCTCTGTCCATTCCGGCTCTCCGCTATCTGCTTAACCCATTTTGGGCGGGAACCCCTTTAGCTATTGAAAAATAGCAAATCTACAAGCTTGTATAGGTCTGCTATTTTTTTGAAAAATCGTGAAAATGTGCCTCAAATCTTTGAATATATATATTTTCAGATGGGTGGTCGGTGGCCAATTACAGATAATCCTGGGGGTCCTTGACATGATAAATATTGAGCACCACTGACACAGAAACAGGAGGTATTTCGGAAAACCGCCATGATTTAGACATTTTCAGGCCTAAACGGGTTAAGCCTCCAACACAGCTGTATTTACTGTAGCCCCTTTTTCTGCCCTTCCTTCATTTAGATGGAATGGCTCCTTTATCATTTGCTCCACTGCTAGGCCACCGTTATCTGAGGCAGACAGGAAGGTGTGCGCGTGTGTGTGTGCGTGTGTGCGTGCGTGCGTGCGTGCGTGCGCGTATCAGTTTAGTGATGGCTGCGTGGCGATATTGCAGACCAGCAGCTGTTAAACAGAATAAACACTGGCCTGCATTATTGAGTGCACACGTTGTGTTCTGTGTGTGTGTGTGTGTGTGTGTGTGTGTGTGTGTGTGTGTGTGTGTGTGTGTGCTGTGCTGAGCCCTAATGGAAGAACAGTGTCCTTTATACGTACAGTATAATATATACACTCCTTTCATCAGGTTAACATTAAACACACTGAGTGATAATATTATGCAACATCCATGTGCATAATCCAACTCCATGTGCCCACTGTCTCTCTCTCTCTCTCACACACACACGCACACACACACACACACACACACACACACACACAGTGCGACGACGGAGACGAGTGTATAGAGGGAGGTGGGGCGTGTGGGGGGGGCGGGGGGGACGAGTAGACGACACGATTCTTCAGACTGATATATAGAAGGAAAGACGTTAAGAAAGGATGCGCCGACCGGGGCCGCAGAGCAGATATAAAGGAGGCAGAGAGGCAGACCACCACGCTGAGCTATACTATACTATACGCCCACGGCAAGCCGCAGGTTGTCAATATGTCAATATTTCATCAGCGGCAGGGCAGGCAGGCAGGCAGGCTGGGAGGAGCAACAGTCTATATAGCACAGCCATTCCAAACCTGTGCAGGGCCCTGAGGATTGTTCACGCAATGCCTCTGTTTTTACATTTGTGTTCAATAAACTATTCAATCAATCACCTAGATCTGCATATATATGGAGCCGGCCAGAAACTCTACATCTGACCTCAAACCTCAAACTCTTAGATCTCCATATGAGACCTGTTCTGACATTCCAATTATGTTGATCCTTCCCCACCCGTCCTTCCTCTTCGATGTCTCCCTTTTGACTGATATACCTGTCCATTCAAACTATATAGACGGCAGCCTAGTTCGGTTCTCAACAGGCCCGGAAATTAAGGCCCGGCCCGGCCCTACCTGGGCTGGCCCGAGGGCCCCCTCCGGCCTTACTAATTAGCACACATGTTTGCGTCTTACTGCGTAATACTGGTAATATAGTTTTAGAGGTATTGGGGTAAGTGATTTGTTGTTGTTGTTAAAACTAAAGGTTCTTTGTTCAACGGTTAAAGCACTATATTCTCATAGTTAGTCGTTCCTATTGTTTGTTCAGTAACCGGCGTCTCGTCTCTCCAGACAACAATAAACTGAAAATACATTTAGGTGACAAAATGTCACGCCAATCAGGAAGAGAATGGCCATTTATCAGCTTCATTTTCATAGCATTATAATGGGTTTCTTTGCACAAAAGAAAGTACTGGCGCATCTCTCCACGCTGGTGGAGAGACGCAGGTGCTTTCAGTGTGCGTTCGCGGACAGTGACAAATGAAGCTGGGGAGCTTCAACCTCCCGGCATGCACGCTGCTCTTCCTGCTCCGCAAGCATAGCATCCCTTTTATCCCGTTTAGACCTGGGAACAACTCCACAAATTGTCTTCTGAAACCTGACAGTTTTCTGAAAAACCTTCCATGTTTCTACATATGTGTCAGTCGTTCTCAAACATTTTCATGTCAAGGACCCCCCCAAGAATATATGTAATTGGCCGCCGACCCCCATCTAAAAATGTCATTCCAGAAACAAAGATATGAGTTAAAAACGTTGGCTCTGAAAGAACTCGAAAATAGCAGATCTACGAGCTTGTAGATCTGCTGTTTTTCAACAGCTAAAGCATAACATAATGCTTCAATGCACCAAAAAGGGGTTCCCTTCCCGTCGTCCAGGAGGGGTTATTCCAGTGGTGACGTGCGGACGTTTCCGCTGCCTCTCTGGTCTTTCATCAACACTCTCTCTGTGATGTTGACGGAAGGTTCCAGAGGGACCCAAACGTCACGTCAACACTGGAGTAAAACCATGCTGCTGCTGCTGTTGTTGAGCAAGAAGAGAGAGTGTGCAGCACAGCAGCATGCCGGTGGAGTTTGGGTCATGAATTTTTCTTCGTGATTGTTTCACTGTGTGTGTGTGTGTGTGTGTGTGTGGTATATATGGTCAAATATGCATGCACGGCTGCATGCACGCACGCACGTACGCACGCACAGCTGGGATTCACAAAACATGCCTTGCACAGTATAGTCAAAGAGATTCTATATAAAGAGGCGACACTCTCATTAAACCCCATAGTAACAACCAGCGCCCAGTGCCTCCGCCATATTGGTGTGATGACGCAACTTCCGGTTGCTCTAAAAAACATGGGTGCGTTCGCAAATGCTCACCGGGAGCTCACTCTCGTATTAGTTTGCATTGCACAGTGCGCTCTTTCCGAACGCTTCCAAAAAGAGCCTTTGAAGTCATTCTATTCCACTTCTAAGATTATCCTCTCCCGCCGCCATCTTGGTGTGATGACGTCAAAGCGCTACCGATGCGCCATCTAGTGGTGATTCCAAATATTTGAGAGTGTCGCCTCTTTATATAGAATCTCTTTGGTATAGTATAGGCACACAGAAGGTATAGGTCCTCTTCTTCTGAGCACACCCCAGTGAGGGGGGGGGGGGGGGGGGGAGGTTCAATGAGCCTCTCATTCTTTTAGTTTCGGGGACTTTAGTGTGCTGTATACATTTGTGCCTCTCCATTGATTTATTTATTATATATATTTTTTATTTATTTTTGCTCTTTATTCCGAGTGCAGTGCAGCCCTGCATGCTTCATGGAATAAAGCATCTGGTTACTGTATGTAATGTATATACGGTATGCTGCATGTGGAACCGTCATGTCTCCTCCTGCTGGAGACAAGGAGAGCACAGACAGCAGCACACCATATGTGTCCCCCATCGTGCTCCCTGGAGACTTTAGGGAGAGCTGATTGGGCTGCACGGTGGTGGTGGTGGTGGCGCGAGTGTGTGTGTGTGTGTGTGTGTGTGTGTGTGTGTGTGTGTGTGTGTGTGTGTGTGTGTGTGTGTGTGTGTGTGTGTGTGTGTGTGTGTGTGTGTGTGTGTGTGTGTGTGTGTGTGTGTGTGTGTGTGTGTGTGTGTGTGTGTGTGTGTGTGTGTGTGTGTGTGTGTGTGTGTGTGTGGATGGTATAGGATGCAGACAGCAGTGATTTACCACTGTGACGGTTTCTTCAATTAGACATAGTTGCTGTTGTTGTTGTTGTTGTTGTTATCACGTCGACGGCGAAGCCTCGCTGGCATTCTGCCTATGGTGTCAATTATGAATGTCCATAATTGACCTTAATGTCCAGCCGCCAGTTGTGTGAAGAATTTATAGGTATGTTCATAACATCCTACTGTACCGCCTTTCATACGATCCGCGTGTGTGTGTGTGTGTGTGTGTGTGTGTGTGTGTGTGTGTGTGTGTGTGTGTGTGTGTGTGTGTGTGTGTGTGTGTGTGTGTGTGTGTGTGTGTGTGTGTGTGTGTGTGTGTGTGTGTGTGTGTGTGTGTGTGTGTGTGTGTGCGTGTGCTCAATATGTTTGTACACTAGAGTAAGTGTGTCTGCGCATGTATCCATTGAGCTTGTTTTGCTGTAATATTTCCGCATGGCATCAATTCGAGAGGAGTTCCTCCCCCTCCTTCTCTCTCTCTCTCTCTCTCTCTCTCTCTCCCTCTCTCTCTCTCTCTCCCTCTCTCTCTCCCTCTCTCTCTCTCTCTCTCTCTCTCTCTCCCCTGCCGCGGCATCCTCCTTCACTCCTCATTATTCTGTAAACAATTGGCCCATTAAAATGTGCCTCATTCATTTCAAACGCTCTTCACGTTCCCTCCCTGACTGACTGACTGCTTAATTGAACCTCTTATTGAGAATGCATTCAGCGTCAAGTTATTTTACCAACAACCCCTTTTAACCCATTCTGACCGGGCACCCATTTTGGTGTTAGCGTCATGTTATGCTTTACCTATTGAAAAATAGCAGATCTACAAGCTCATATCGCGCCACCGAGTGGCGCGATACGAGCTTGTAGGTCTGCTATTTTTGAAAAATTCGAAGAACGACTGACATTTTTAGAATCTGATCTCAGGTCAGAATGGGTTCATCAGACCAGTGTGTGTCCAGTGGAAACCTCGTATGAATCTGATCTCAGGTCAGAATGGGTTAAAAAATACATTCAATAAGAGGATAGTCTAGGTCGTCCCGGAAAAGAAAGAAAGAAAACAAAACAAATGAAGTCAAGTCTTAACGAGGTCGTAAAGGTGATCCATTATTGTGCCGTTTTAAGGGCGGCGGGTGGGAGGTCTATTGCCCAATTAGTTCTCCGCGGTGCGACGGTGTCGTGCGGTGGAAATTGTCGGTGATTTTGAAGTCGGGATGGGAATCATCGATTAATTCATTAGTTGTTAAAGGTAGAGTGAGTGATTTCACTCAAAAAACCTTAGGTTTCGTTTTTGGCTGTGGGACCTAAGCCTTCGTCCAATCAGGATAGAGAGTCAAAAACGAAACCTAAGGTTTTTTGACCCCCCCAGGGGTTAACTGGGGACAGGGAGGAACTCCTTATATGGTCAGCACACTCTATAGTAGAGAGGATTATCACAACAAAACAAAAAAAATTAGTGATATTTGAATTAAGTGAAATCACTTACTCTACCTTTAATTGATATAGTTTTGCTGATATACAGAAAGAATATACAAAGGCATATTATATTCCTTAATCAAACATTTATTTGGCCATTGACGATTCAGGGCCAGGCAATGGCATGAAATGAAAAGTGCACTGTCCTGTCTGTCACATCACATCACATCACAGCAAAAGTACAGAATTCTAGAACCGCAGAATTTTTTATTTATTAATAACTGTTAAGTTTCATTGATTGATTTCTTAACGGCGACTATTAATCAATACTGAAATGTAGAAGTACTATATGAGTAAATGTAAATTTATATACAGAACTGAATTGGTTAATAATCACAATCTACAAAGTAACTAAAATAACGGAGTAAAACGTGCAAGTAAAATATTCGAAATTGGAAATACTCAAGTTACTTATATGTACCAGTACATATACCGGTACATAAAAAGTGTACTTAAGTAGTACTTTCTTAGTAACTTTCCAGCCCCTGGAAGGTCCATGGACTGTGTAATGGAGGCCGGGGTGGACAGAGCCTGGCTAATGTGTGCCTGGGAAGGAGAGGAGACTTCTATAAGGGGGAGAGGGCCCGCTGTTGAGTTTATCGGACTGAGCTGTCACATCGGCAGATTTAAGGACCAGCCACACACACGCACACACACGCGCACACACACACACACACACACACACGCACACGCACACACACACACACCTGCTGAGGAAGCAGAATCTCAGAGAGAACCCTCTGCAATCAATAACACATTTTCTATCTGTCTTTTCCCTCTGCTCCTCTTACTGTCTTTCTGGCCGTCTCTCTCCGTCTCTCATCCATACGTCCGTCCGTCCGTCCGTCCGTCCGTCCTCGTGTCCACCGAGCGCCGTGCTATTCTGCACTTTCACTCTGTTCCGTTCTCTCTCTCTCTCTCTCTCTCTCCTCATATTTTACTTTGTTTTTCATTATATCTCGTGTGTTTGTTACATGATGTGGGACATTGTTACCACAGTCTGGCGGAGCATATGCAGTACCACACCGACATCTCACCACTTGTGCTCACGTGAACGCGTGACAATAAACATTCTTGCGTCTTTAATACTTCTGTTCTCACTCTGTCCTTCTCTCTTTGCCATTCACTTGCCAGCTATCTCACTTTCTGTCTCTCTCCTTCTCCGTGCGTGTGCGTGCGCACACAAAACCAAACGGAACACGTTTTCAAAGACACCTACAGATTCCATCGTCTAATTCACTAATGGACTGCGAGTGCCGCTCCCTCTGGCAGACGATAAGTCCCCTGGTATTCCTTGTGAAGCACAGGGGAGACGAACGGCCATGTGGGCGGTTGGCAAGCTGGCACAGACATGAGGTGTTTAATGCACTTCCTCCTTTCTTTTCTTTTTTGCAGTGATGTGTATTATTAAAGGCCTCACAGTTTGAGTCTCTTTTGAAGAGCGTGTGTTCACTTAGAGTCTATAAGTGAACACACAGTCGAATAATTAGTCTATAAGTGAACACACAGTCGAAGTCTTAGAGTCCATAAGTGAACACACAGTCTAAGTCTTGGAGTCCATAAGTGAACACAGTCGAAGTCTTATATTAGACGTTAAACCACAGTTCCACTTGGCTGTGCGCGGTCGTCGCAGCCGCGCACACCAAGAATATACAGACGTGCAACCTCACAACGCGTCGGCTTATTTCCGGAGGCCGACACCCACGCGCATGCTGAACATAAAGCAGGCGTTGCATCATCAGTGACTCTTCCGTATACTTTTCTGACTGGCAGCTTTTGTCTGTAAAAAAGTAGGCCAGCTATCGTCACCTCAACATGATACTATATGGGGTTATTTGACGATTGACGGTGATGGCAGAGGAGGATGTGGGAAGACAGCCTTTTGTCTTGTGCGAGGATGTTCTTTAGTTTATTATGTGGTATGAGTTATGCAGTGTTACTTTGATGAATGAGTTCACCTTAAGCGCCTGTAATACGTTTGTCTATTCGGCTAGATATAATCCTAAACATGATTTTGTTGTTTGCTACATTTTCCAAAGTGATTACATTTCATTGAGTCAGTGTTGACTCGCCGTCGTTGCCAGGTTTATGAAGTCATGGCCGTTTTGAATGCACGAAATGCATTCGTAAATTCAAGCTTTTTGGCTTAGGTATTAACTTATAAGCCTCTTCAAATAGACTTTCATACCGGCAGTATATTCCTTATCATTAATTTGTTGGTTTGTTTTAAGGGTAATTCAGGCCGATGCAAGTTTTCTCTGCAAATTCTTACATTTACGACGATACAAATAGAAAATAGACTGTACAGGTCGGCTCACAGCCAATCTTTGGTCTGAGCTATAGAGCTTAATGTTGGCCGGTGGCACCTTCCCAGATGATTTGCATGAAATGCTAGTGAACTTCTTTTTTGGGCACTTAAAACAAAGTACACTACAGTATGTGGTTATACTTGGTTGGACCGGAGTCCCTCAGGGCTCTACGCTATAGTGTCATTTCAGTTTTCGCTCCACGCTAAATATTGTCTCTGAAAATGGCAGCTCTTCAAGCTCACAACAACGCGTCGCTGGGGTTTCAGTGGTCAAGCCCAGAGAGAACGCACTCTTTTATGCTGCGTTCACACGCGGGGGCGGATGCAAAGACACACAGTCTACCATTCATTGTCAATGGAAGCCAGCGACACGAGAGATACAAAGATGCGTCCCACCTTTGTATAGCAGCTGCAAAAGCTATACAACAAAGCTATACAAAAGAGTGGACCTGTTTTCAACCTCAGATACAAAGATACAAAGCTACAAATGCGCTGTGTGTATATAGTTTATATCTTTGCTGAAACAGAGCAATGCTCGGCGGCAATGTGGGAGCGGTGCGATGTGGTCCTGGGCTGATTATAGCTGCTCTAGTCTTAATAGCAGCTCGTACTGCATGACACCAATCCTGACTTCTCTCTGCCTCTCTCTCTCTCGGGGGAGAATACCTCGTCTCCGACTGAATGGCTCTACTTTACTGTATGCTCTGAGGTGACTTTAACCCATTCTGAACGGGAACCCATATTGGTGTTAGCATCATGTTATGCTTTAGCTATTGAAAAATAGCAGATCTACAAGCTCATAGCGCGCCACCGAGTGGCGCGCTACGAGCTTGTAGGTCTGCTATTTTTGAAAAATCGAAGAACGACCGACATTTTTTAAAATCTGATCTCAGGTCAGAATGGGTTAATCAGACCAGTGTGTGTCCAGTGGAAACCTCGTATGAATCTGATCTCAGGTCAGAATGGGTTAAGGGGAGCAGCGAAAAAGGGATGATTATTGCGCCATCATTGCAGCTTGTAATGAAACCATCTCGGAGGTGACACCAGCACAGAAGTAAGGTCAGTTTTAATATACAGGGATCTCTCTGGCACTGCAATATATATATATATATATATATATATATAGAAGGCCCAATGCCTTGCCTCAGATATAGTGGTGAGCACTGAGGCTTAGCGCTCCTGGGAGACCCCTACAAGGACTTTGTATATTGGCTGAAGAAGTCTCCATCCCTCTTCATCCCCTCCATATAGCCAGCGACTCTTCAGAACTCCTATTCATCTGGACTCCCCCCCAGCTGGTGTACCTCCTTTGTTGGTGAAAATGCTGAAAACCTTTGGGAGCCAATTACCTGAGACCAAAGGAAATGGAACATTCCTGCATGCGCGCACAGCTTCACATACAGTACTTTAGTGCGTGTACACAGTATATAGTGCGTGCGTGTGTAGTGGGTAGAAAAGGGCGGTTGGATGCGGGTTTGTGACGTCGATGTATTTATTATTTGAGCTTGTTTACTCGACCGCACAAGCGTGCGTTTGCGTTGGTCAAAAAAAAAAAAAACAACGTTCACCACTCGGTACCGCGCTATGAGCTTGTAGATCTGCTATTTTTCAATAGCTAAAGTATAACATAATACTTAGTTAAAACACCAAAAGGGGTTCCCGTCCAGAATGCAGGGGATATGTTGTTTTCGTGTTCATTTTCCTGGGCACCTCTCTTATGTCCTTGTCTTTGAGTCCATCTTTGCACTTCTCAAAGTTGAATTGTATAACTTTGTATAAGTTGCAGTGTAATGTAATTAATTATGCATACGGTAGTGTATATACATTCTCTCCCTTTGATTTGTTCTTATTGTCGCCATTGTCACCAATTTGCTGACGGCGTGTTATACTCAACGGCACCCTCACCACACACACACACAAACACACAGTCGCGCACACACGCACACACACACAGTGGCAGACTAACAGGAGAAGGCCACTGATCCGAGTATTCCAGTTCCATTGGTAATTCATTAATTTGCTGGTTCCCCACAGTCAGTCACCCAGAATAATCCATCTGGAAAGTCCAGTGAGCTTTTCCGCCACCAACCAAGCAGAAATGGGATTTTGGCTGACTGATCACAAAGCTTACAATATATCCATGCATGGCGTCCCGCTCTGTGTGCGTTAATATACTGTACACACGTACTGTACTGTACAGTACTGTACGTGCACATTCACAAAGCTCTTCTCTTTTCTTCTCTCACACTAGTATACAGTATCTCTCTCAATGGCACTTAGAACTACATTATACTCACAGTGAAGCAGTGTTTGGATTTCATACTGTCCCTTATGACTGTGTCAGCCATGTGTCAGGCTTCGGAAGCCCTTCCCCACGCGCGCACGCACAAACTATAAGATACATGCACACAGTGCAATTCCAAGTGTTATGGTTTGGGGAATTGTCTTTTACTCTCAAGAGTTAAATGAACACAAAGATTTTGCTCTGCATGCATGTGTGTGTGTGTGCGCACACACGCGCTCGCGTACATGCACACACACACGCGTGCGCACACTCGCTTTCCGAAGACACGCACACAGGCAGGCGTGGACAGTCATGTGTCACCCACCTGTCACCACATCGCAGTGCTATATCTATATATGCGACATCCTATAATCACTTCATCATGTGGTTTCACAGCTTGCAGAGATGCCTGAGTGATTGGGATCAGTTCAGACGTCACTCAGACGTCACTGTTGTTGGGCTGGTGACTCATGGAGCCTTTGAGCTCAAAGAGCAGCACTGACTCTAGCCCGGGCCGTGCCCGGCTCACACTATAGCTATAGAGAGCTCCCCGAGCACATCCTCGCACAGAAGATGGATTCTATGTCTTTCTGCTCACAGACTACACACCGCCGCAGTCTCTCTATAATACACCACTGTTCCCCAGTGGTATACTACAGTGGGTCGGGACCATAGGCGCTTTTTTGGCTTTCTCCCAGAAGGAGGGGGCAGCTTTTTGAGCGGTGCAATCACTCCAAGGAACAGCAATGTCCGTGTTCACCTATATGTGTTCACCCACCTATGTGACGTTAATGAGCACCAGTATGTACCAGTAGGGGCCAGTAGGGGCGCTGTTGTGCCAGAAACAGAGAGAGAGAGAGAGAGACAGTGCTGCACTGTTTGTTGCCTGCTAATGAGAGAGAGAGAGGGGAGTACACACGGGTGTGATTTATTTTTACGGGTACACATCTGGGTACACATCTGTGAGAACTCAATGGCTAAGTTATAGAATATAAACAACCTCATGCAAGACAATATGTATTTTTCTAGACACGACACGACATGATTTATTTATTCATTTTGGAGCATATATACTATAGCCAATCAGCATGTGAGTCTTGTCAATGTCAATCATGTACTGTAATGTTGCAAAACTGTTCATTCCAAAGCACGAATGAAATGAAAAATATAGATGAAAATGAGTATAAAGTAAAAAAAAAAAAAAAGGCCACAGGGCACCCACCTAAAATCCCCACTGCTCGGGACCCATCTTTGGGTCACAAGTAAATATCCCCTTTGTTTTCGGTGCGTGCGTGTGTGCGTGCGTGCCAGGGTGTGTGTACAGCTTGTTTACATTTACCTTTTGTTGTTCATTCCTGGCTGCATTGGTAATGGGAGGCGGAGAGACAGCCCCCTATTTCCTGGGTTAGGATCCATAAAGGAATGGTAATTAAGATAATGAGATTTCTCCGAGCGAAATGCAGCGTTTCAAAATGAGAGGGAAGTGTGTTTCTAGACTGGCTCCACTCGCACTTCAGCGTTCTAACGTAATACTTAAGCCTGATTTATACTTAGTCGGGCTCCCGTGTCGCGCGCCACAAATAGCCGATCTACAGGTTCACAAAGTGTCACATCGTGCCGCATTGTGAGCTTGTAGATTGGCTATTTTTTGTGTGGTGAGCAAATAAATATGGATTTAAACATTATTCTTCCCCCATCCGTCCCGTCGAGGCAGACATTGAACCCAGTTGCAGACGAAGACAAAGGAAATGTGGGTTTGCCAAACATACAGAGGATCTATTTACTCAAAACACTACAGACAAATCTCTCAATGCCAAAAAAGGCTGAATTAATTCAAATTTATTCAAAAAGGTTAACTTTAAAGTCCAAAGCTTTCCGAAAGCTGAAATAATAACGTTCCTACTTATAGGCAAAGGTCCTCAAAGGTTGGAGCTGCTATAGGCGGTCAGGCTGGCAGACACTGAGGGAGGAGGGCAAGAATTATAGAAGCAGGCCAGAAAAGGTTTTCATAGAGCTTAAACCGACCAAGTACGGAAGGCACAGATGTGTGCACTGGCTGGACGACGTGCTTTTATGTGAGTGTATATAGTCCACAGCCAGGTATTTGTATAGCCAGCCAGGTGATTTCCAGATGGAGACCAGCCAGGTAATTTGCCAGGACACACCTCCCCGAATGTGGAACGCAGTCTAGCTCGCCTCCAACCTAATAAACAAAGAAATAGAAGTGTCATAACAGGGTCAAGCTGCCATGACACATGCTCTCGCTTCATCCGTTCTTTCTCTATAGCTCCATTTTTTCCCGATCTACATTTTACCAGTAAAGTTGAGCTTCTCTAAAGTGCGTTGTTTTTGTGGTCTTCGCTCCTTCCCCTCCACCTACACCTCGTTTGTCCATGTTTGTTTATGTCATCAAACATTTTCCATCTACGGGTGGCGGGTTGGACACGATCCAAAAAACGTTGCTTTTGGATGTGCATGCCCACGTCTCTGTTCTTTGTGGAAATTATCTGTTAAAAAAGTAAAGCATGCCGGAAATGTTCTCCATGGCTTGAGTGGTGCAACCACTCCTATAGACAGCTATGTGTACTGTATTTGTACCTGGGGCGACTGTGGCTCAAGAGGTAGAGCAGGTCGTCCAATGATCCCTGGGTCGGCGGTTCGAATCCCGGCTCCTCCTGTCCACATGTCGAAGTGTCCATGGGCAAGACACCCTACATTGCCTCCAATGAGTCGGTCGGTGTGAGCTCGCCACCATTGGTGTGTGAATGTGGGAACATTCACGAACGTGGGGACGCTGGCGTCGACTGTTCGCCGCTTCACCTCCCAATGTATGAATGAATGAACCATTGTAAAGCGCTTTGAGCACTTGGAAAAGCACTATAAAATGCAATTCATCATTACACACACACACACACACACACACACACACACACACACACACACACACACACACACACACACAGCAAGAAAGAAAGTAAAGTACGAACCTTAACAACCAGAGCACCAAACAGCTTGTTAGGGCTTATAATAAGAGAAAAGATGTAAGAGGCTAGTGAGGACACTCTAAGGAACCATCCTAATAAAGGCAACGGGCTAACGAACTAGCCTGAATGCGCTGTCGGCGCAAGTCAACTCTGCAATTAGATATGCCTGGAAGACCCGCGAGTAGCCTCTTCTTATTTAGACATGCCTGGAAGGCCTGCAAGTAGCCTCTTTTTATTTCAAAGTGTGTGTGTGTGTGTGTGTGTGTGTGTGTGTGTGTGTGTGTGTGTGTGTGTGTGTGTGTGTGTGTGTGTGTGTGTGTGTGTGTGTGTGTGTGTGTGTGTGTGTGTGCGTGTGTGCGTGTGTGCGTGTGTGCGTGTGTGCGTGTGTGCGTGTGTGCGTGTGTGCGTGTGTGCGTGCGTGCGTGTGTGTGTGTGTGTGTGTGGCAGACAGACGGACAGTACGTTATTTAGGTGCATGCGTGGACACAGCAGGTGAATGCACTGCACTGATTTTCCCTACGGTGGTTTTAATTAGAAGAATTACTAGACTTTGCATGTTCTGCGTAAACAGGGATGTGTTTGTCAAAGCTGACTAAAATATACTATATGTATGCAGCGATACAGTCCATGCATACAAACCATAATGTAATTTATATCAGAGGAAGATACAATGCTTTCCTTCTTTAAACTCAGGGCCGTTCTAATGCGATTAGTAGAACCATAGACTCTTTCCACCTTCCACAGCACTCAATTTGAAACGGAAAGAAGATAGTGAATGCTCTTATACGTTGATATATCGGATGGCTTTTGTTTTGCTTGCTTATAACACAGAAGTGTTTACGGTAATGGGTTTGGAGTGCTCTGCTGCTCTGCAGGGTTCATGCGGGATGGCAACGAGGATGCAACAATAGGAAGGACGCTTTGAATGCCTCCCTCGGAACACTCTGACCCAACGGAGGATTAAAACTAAATAACAAATGGAACCATGGTAGAAATGAGCCGGTTGCGTCAGACTCAACCGCAGTGAGGATGTGTTTTTTTTTCCCTTCAGCCTCAAAGACAGAAAAATACAGCCTTGATATATAGAGCTTTGCTGATAATTCAGCGAAAACATAACTTGATATTGTGCCTTATCAGCAGTAAATGTATTTGCAGTAATAACTCACTGCAGTGGTTGCTTAACCACCCTTTGACTATTATAGCACAGCTAATCTCTTCACTGAAATGCAACGTGCAGTCTCACGTCATCACGACGTGGTGTGGCACGTTGTCAAAGTCAAAGTCGTACGGTTATAGTCACACACGTTACCGCAGTGACATTTGTTCTCCGCATTTGACCCATTTCTCTTGGAGCGGTGAGCCGCAGCGTGCGTCGCGCTCGGGAATCATTGGTTGATTTGACCCCCCAATCCGACCCTTTGATGCTGAGTGCCAAAGCAGGGAGGCATCGGGTCCCATATTTACAGTCTTTGGTATATGACCCGGCCGGGGATCGAACGCCCCCCGACCTCCCAGTTTCAGGGCGGACACTCTAACCACAAGGCCACTATGTCTGCCACTGTTGTGAGCTTGTAGATCAGCTATATTGTCGGCGAATGTCCACCAACTTTTTTTGTTACCATGTCCGCGTATTATGACATGCACAGAATATGGGACGCTTTGGTTCATGTGATTAGTATTAACTTTCTCCTGTTTCTGCCACTGTTGTGAGCTTGTATAGATCAGCTATATTGTCGACGAATGTCCACCAACGTAACAATGTTACCATGTCCGCGTATTATAACATGCACAGAATAAGGGACGCTTTGGTTCATGTGATTGGTATTAACTTTCTCCTGTTTGTCATCATTATGTTTGTAGCATACCATGTTTTGATCGCCATGGTAGATGCTGTGTGTTCGCCACATGCTTAGAGTGCATGCTCTCTCCACAAAATCCCAACACATTGAAAATAGTTTTGCTTAAATTCTCATATAAGATCCATGGACCGTATTCCATCAAAGTGAAGCCTAAAGAAATGTGTGTGTGAAAAAAATGTCAAGAAAAAGTCAATTCTTCTTCTAACGCTCCGGTTCGGTCTCTATCCTTTTATTACTCATGGATTCCTTTTTTTCCCTCCCTCTTCTTCCAGAGTGCAGATTTGTTTCACATGATCAAGACATGGAGTCCAACACACAACCACCATGTAACATGCATGACCCCCTTTCCCTGTTGCTCCCCCCCCCCCCCCCCCCCCCCTCGCTGAACATACAAATGCTTTATAAAACTGCTGCGTGTTGCGGCGTTCCCCTGAGGGACGACAGCAACAGCAGTCTGACATCCACCGTATGGATGATTAGCATCATTAGAGCATCAGCTGCTCTCTCTCTCTCTCTCTCTCTCTCTCTCTAAGGGGCGCGCGCAAACACACACACACACACACACACCACACACACACACACACGATGAGCTCTTCAAACACTCACTCGCAGATTAACTGGTATAGCTTGTTCCTGGCAAACCAGTGATTAATTTATGATTAGAAGTAGGGCAGGCAAATGGGATCCAAAGGTCTATAGCCCATTCTGACCTGAGATCAGATTCATACGAGGTTTCCACTGGACACACACTGGTCTGATTAACCCATTCTGACCTGAGATCAGATTCTAAAAATGTCAGTCGACACTTCGATTTTTCAAAATAGCAGACCTACAAGCTCGTAGCGCGCCACTCGGTGGCGCGCTATGAGCTTGTAGATCTGCTATTTTTCAATAGCTAAAGCATAACATGATGATAACACCAAAATGGGTTCCCGGTCAGAATGGGATAGACACTAGATTGCACTATATACTGTAGTGTACTGTAGAGAGAGAGAGAGAGAGATGAGGAAGAGTGAGGACACAAACACACGCACGCACTTACACACACACACGCACGCATGCACGCACGCACAGCACGCACACAGAACACACTGGAACATCTAGAGTCAGACTGAGGACAACAAGCAAGGGAACAAACAAAAATTACCCCCATGGCTCAATCACGCTGGCTGGCTGGCTGTATATATCTCTCGTATGACGGCTTGGTTATATATTGTTATGTCTGTCTTGTTGTCACATCTGAAATAAATGTGGTGTTTTTTTCTCCTCCTCCTCTTCTTTTTTTCAGCGCCTTTGACCGACAAGCCGCCAAAGATCCTGTTTCCCTCCGAAAACAAGATGAGCAACATGGAGCTTCAGCTAGGTAAGGTGCATCATGGGGGATTTCCTCCGATCCAGCTGCATGCGCTCGCTCCTCGGCCCTATATGTGTGGATGTCATTTCCAAAATGACAGGGAATGGATGACTTTACAGATCCGTTCCAACACACCTCCGGGCGCCCCGTATATATATACACAGATTGATGGTGGCATTTATTTATTTTTTTTCTTGGGAAACGGGGGGGGGGGGGGGGAGGATAAGACAATCGCGATGTTGTTGTTTTTTTCCATGTATGCAAATGGTGGCGCTCTGATATATATCCCCAAGGCTGCTTCCTCAACAATGGCGAGTCCATATGGTGCCGGAGTTATAGTTCCATACGCTGGCTTTCCACATGGAGAGCCGTCCGAATGTAGTCGCCGCCGCTGTGTGTCTTCTTTGATGGAGGGGGAGGGTCAGCATGGGCCTGGCGTGTGCGTGTGCGCCGTGAGTGTGTGTGTGTGTGTGTGTGTGTGTGTGTGTGTGTGTGTGTGTCTGTGCGTGTGTGTGCTGGTGTTTGTTTGTGTGCTCTGTGACAGCATATTGCTTGATTTCTGGGCACATTCAGCTGTCCACATATGGTGCTTTGCTGTTCTCTGAATGGCTAATGCATCTGTCGGGGTGAAAGCGATTGGACAAGACGGA
>NC_137877.1:7137375-7139875 GCF_963924005.1 Protomyctophum bolini | reverse complement strand
CTCACACTCACACTCACACTCACACTCACACACACGCACACACCACACACACTAGCAGTCGTGAGCCTGTAGCTCTCAGTCTCAGTCGTCATACGTGTTCCGATCAACGATCCAATGGGGGTTCCATGAAAACATGTGTTGTAATAAAGAACACGCACACACGCACACACATGCGCACACACACGCACACACACGCGCGCACGCACACACACACACACACACACACACACACGGACTGCTCTATTTTGATTCATGTACGAAATGACACTCTGAGAGAAACCGTGTCCTCATCATTAGTTTTTTTTTTATAGTTCCTTTGGGAAAATCGTTATCAAGGTTGGCCAAGTTGTGTTTCACCTTTTTGCAACCGACCCCCCCCCCCCCCCTCCCTCCCTCCTCCTCCCCAACACCCCAAACCTTCCTCCTACTCCTACACAGAGAGCCATGATTTATACTGACTGACCCCCGGTGCATGAGTTGGTACAGTCCACTTCCCCTCTCCAGGAATGCAGGGATGATTCACACAGCGCTGCAGCCGGGGGTGAGGCGGGGGTGGAAGGAAGGGGGCATCCGTCATCCCTATAGGGGAAGCTCTGTGTCTCACACATACACACACACACACACACACACACACACACACACACACACACACACACACACACACACGCACACACTCCCCGAGGGTGATTTGTCATGGACATGCAGCCCCCGGGGGGGTTAGAGTGAGAGATTCACACACGCTTACGCAGCAATCCACTTGGATCGTCTCGCATTCTCTCTCTCTCTCTCTCACACACACACACACACACACACACACACACACACACACACACACACACACACAGACGTGCAAAAAAAAACACACAAGAATGCACACATGCAAATAGACACAGAAATATAAAAAGAGAACACATACGCAGCCACATGGCCGCGCACACACACAGTGCACGCAGTGCAGTCCCACCGCTGAGTGTGGGATAATTGTAACTGATAGAGGATTGTACCGGCCCCCAAAGCCAGCAGACGGGGGCACTCTAGTGGAAAAGGAATTAGACTCCATTATTTCAGAGCGGGGGCCACGTCAGCGCAGACGGACAGGTCTCCCTCCGTCTGAAGGCTTCCATCAGAGACACTCCACTCACGCCTAAAGCATTCCACTCTGTCACGGACACGCTGTCCCACACACACACACACACACACACACACACACACACAGAGACACTCCACTCACGCCTAAAGCATTCCACTCTGTCACGGAACACGCTGTCGTCCCCCCCCTCCCCCCACACACACACACACACACACACTCACACACACACAGCATGCACACTGCAACGCGCTCGCACACACAGACACACAGCATGCACACTGCAACGCACTCACAACACATAGACACACAGCATGCACATTGCAATGCACACACACACACCACGCACAGCATGCACACTGCAACGCACACACACACATAGACACACAGCATCCACATTGCAACGCACACACTACACACATAGACACAGTCATGCACACTGCAACACACATAGACACACAGCATGTGCATTGCAACGCACACACACACAGACACACAGCATGCACATTGCAACGCACACACACACACACACACAGACACACAGCATGCACATTGCAACGCACACACACACACACACACAGACACACAGCATGCACATTGCAACGCACACACACACACACACACAGACACACAGCATGCACATTGCAACGCACACACACATACAGTAGACACACAGGCAGGCACACGTGAGGAAATGCAGGTACAGACATACAGCATGCAGTGATGCAGAATATACTGTGTATGCACACATTTGCAGCCGGCCGGCGCATACACAGTATAAATGCAGACGTGCAGGTGCGTGCATGCAGTCAGAGCTGTGTCTTTGCAAGTGCATACACATTTTCATCAGAGATGGATCTTTGCAAGTCGCACGCACGCACGAGCAGTGATTTTCAACCATTTTCATTTCAAGGAAGGGGCCCCCGGTTTGACCTGAATTAGGCTACGCTCACGCATTTAATGGCATTTATATCTCTGGGACGATGTATATTGGATATTGTAAATTCAAAGTAAATTTAACTCTGAGGCTTCGTACACACCTACACAACAAATGTTCGGTTCTTGTGTGATGGCTGATTGCTGTTTGATTGCTGCTCCAATTCATTTTCAATGGGAGTCACATGGTTTGACCCAAACATTTGTGTCAGATGAGGGGAGTGCAATGCAATCAATCAGCAATCAGCAATCAAACACAAAGCATTGTGGTGGCCCAAAAAAACTACCAAACATTGCTTGATTGGTGTTTGCTAATTGGGACCCCTAAGGGTCCTTGAGAGAGTTCCTGGGGGTTCCCCAGCTAAATGATAATTAGGAACTAAATGGAAACTAAATGTGTAGCTGGGGACCCCCCCTGGAACTCTCTCAAGGACCCCTGGGGGTCCCCGGACCCCACTTTGGGAACCACTGCGCTTA
>NC_137877.1:7086678-7137175 GCF_963924005.1 Protomyctophum bolini | reverse complement strand
GGTCAGATGGTATCGACACATCATTGGGAAGAGCAACTTGACGCACGCGCGAGCGCATGCATGCCACGCACGGGCACGGGCACGTGTGCATCTAATAAATAACATGCTGCTCACGCCGACACTATTGTTACTGCTCCGTGCCAAATGAAGGGAAAAATGGAACAAGGGTAAAGCTAGGCAGAATGACAGATGGACGTACATTAATGAGATGCGATGGGGTAAACATGAGGAGACACAGAGGGATAGAAAGAAGAGGATGGATGGAGAGAGATGGGAGGAGAAGACAGAGAGACAGACAGAGAGAGAGAGAGAGAGGAGGGAGGGAGGGAGGGAGGGAGGGAGAGAGAACAGGGGGTGGGGGGGTGCAGAGCTGGAATGGCGTCGGTGGAACAGCAAAGCGAGCCTGGGAAAGGCGGCTTTGCCATTCACTTTGAAGCCTGCCCCACTTCTGTCTGTCTGTCTTACATAACAGGAAAAAACGAAGGGAAACAAGTGCCAAAAAAGAGGAGAGAGAGAAGAAGAAGAAGGAAAAAAAGAAAACGGAGAGAGAGAGATTGGGGAAAGGGGGGGGGGGGGGTGGGGGGGGGGCGACAGAATTTCAAACTTCGGGGTTGTGATGTTTCCTGCAAAATGATTGTTGTAATCTGGACTATGGGGAGAGTCACACCGCAGCACACCGAGGCCCGTGATTGGCTGCGGGAGTGGAGTGTGGCAGAGTAAAAAAACAAGTTTTGAAGGAAATGAGGTGATTACTCAGCCGCATGGAGAGAGACAAGGGACAGAGAGAGGCTTTAGAGGAAACCTGTTGGACGGAATAAGACGAGAGAGAGGACTCCATGAAGAACAGGACAGATAAGGGATACAGAGGAGAGGGATGTCTCTGTCTCTCTCTCTCTCTTCATCACTGTCTGCGTGAGGGGCACCATTTGGGCATTGACGACAACACTTCTGTTATTGACACCCCTCTCCCCCCCCCCCCCCCCCCCCCCCCCCACATGCACATGACAATCAATCTTCATGATGCCACATGCACCCCCTCCATCCCTCCCCCCCCTCTATAATGTTGCCATGGAGATCAGTAGTTCTGCCTTCGCACACGCGCGCACACGTGTGTGCATTGTGTGCCCGCGTGCCTGCATGCATGCGCGTTGTGCGTGCACTCCTGCATCTGTCTGTTTGCATGTATATACTCGTGTTTAATTGCCATCTGCAATCTGTCTGTAATTCAAGCAGCCCAGCATGGGGTAAATGACTGAGGTTAATTTACATGTGTGTTAATGGTCTCTCTCCCCTCCTCCTCTCTCTCTCTCTCTCTCTCTCTCTTTCTCTCTCTCTCTCTCTCTCTGCCTGATTTTCACATGGTTGTGTGTGATGGTCGTGCACCGGAAATAGTGGATCTACAAGCTCCCATGACGTCACATTGCATTGTGTTGCGAGCTTGTAGCTTGTATTTTTCGGTGCACAACGCCCTCGCGCAAGCCTATATAGTATAACCCATTTTGGGCGGGAACCCCTTTTGGTGTTCTAAAGCATCCTTATACTTTAGCTATTGAAAAATAGCAGATCTACAAGCTCATAGCGCGGCACCGAGTAGTACTTGCAGTTGCAGTTGCAAAATCGTGAAAATGTGCCTCAAATCTTTGAATATATATTACAGTGAACATTTTAACTCAAATATTTGCTTCTGGGGAGATCCCTGGAACAAGATGGGGGGGTGGAGGCATATTACATATAATGTTTGGGGTCCTTGACATGAAATGTCAGGATTTTGAAGATTTCTTTTTAATTTATTTGCTTTTTTTTGTGGGGTTTTTTGTGAGGTTCAGAAAACCTTTAGGATTCAGAAGGTTTTGTTCTTTAATCGGCCTCGGCACACAGCCTCAGGCATACATAGAAGCGCTCCGCACGCACACTTGGCTCTTTGATGATCAAGGATCATCTTCAGGTCTCACATCCTCAGACCCTTGACCCCGAAACGTTGCGATGAAATGTTATATAAGCTAAATCTTTATTGAGCAAGTATAGCAGGACCGTATACGTTTTTTTATTGTTTGATCTTACACTCACATTTACAGTATATATATATATATATATATATATATTTGTTCGTAATTGGGCAATGCTGGGCACCGAGGCGCGCCTGCTTGAAGGGAACACAGAGAATACTATCAAGGTAGATGCTATTTAACCCATTCTGACCTGAGATCAGATTCATACGAGGTTTCCACTGGACACACACTGGTCCGATTAACCCATTCTGACCTGAGATCAGATTCTAAAAATGTCAGTCGTTCTTCGATTTTTTCAAAAATAGCAGACCTACAAGCTCGTAGCGCGCCACTCGGTGGCGCGCTACGAGATCTGCTATTTTTCAATAGCTAAAGCATAACATGATGCTAACACCATAATGGGTTCCCGATCAGAATGGGTTAAGAACCCACTTCAATGACGCAGAAACAAAGTTTGCAGCAATGAAGGATGAACACTTTTTCAGCTCGACGAGAGAGTCTGCCGTTCGGCATATATCTCCGTTTGCCCTCTCCTCCCACAATGCCCCCACCCTTCTCCTGCTTCATGTACCACCACCCTCTTCCTCCTACTCCTCTTCCTCTCTCAGCTATTCTCTCCGTTCCCTGTAATGTATAATCAGTGTTAAACAAAGGAAGGATGAGTTCCTTTAACTACTAGCTTTACTTTTCTTAATAACGGCCCTCGATGGTAATAATTACCCCCTGCGAGCATAAAAAAACCCCACTTTGGTTACTAGGCAACAAGCGCACTCTGTGTGTGTGTGTGTGTGTGTGTGTGTGTGTGTGTGTGTGTGTGTGTGTGTGTGTGTGTGTGTGTGTGTGTGTGTGTGTGTGTGTGTGTGTGTGTGTGCGTGTGCGTGCGTGCGCGTGCATGCTCTTGTTTTATATTTCTGTGTGTGTGCGTTTGTGAGCATGTGTTCTCATACCATCAGTACACACACATCACGTGTGCTTTATTGTTACACTTTTCAGCGGCATGATGGCAGTATAAGCCACTCTGTTTGTTGGCCCGAAATTGTCGAGCGCAAACCTAAAGCTGCGGTCGCAGCTTCTCGTGGATTATGTAGTTGTCTTTCTGTTTCTGTTACTGACACAGTTGACCCTTTCCATTGAATTGTACTGTGTATAGATTAAGAGATGTCATCAAGATATATACCCTGCCAGACAACTGTAATGGATTGTCAGTTGCAAAAATAAATGTGGGCATTTCTGCTTGTGTGCGTGCGTGTGTGCGTGTGTATGTATGTGTTTCCTGTCACCCAGCACTTTGAAACCCTGCATTTCACCCCATTTCGGCACGTATATCCCTTAACTCTATTTGTCTGTGTCTTTCCTTATAGTTTGGACAAATGACACATGACAGTAACACACCCTTTATGTTGTCACTTAATAAGCACTTCCCAGCTGGCCAGTGATCGTTCATGTTAACCCACGAGCACTGAAGGGACTCCGGGCTCCATTTGCTCTCTGTTGTGCGACCGATGCATTTTAAACCGATGGGGTTTATAAATGCAGAGTGTCTTGTGTGTTATACATGAGGCTGTCACCTCAAAAGCAGACCAATGATCCACACAGCACGACAACAGAATAACCCCCAGCCATACACAAATACCAATACAACCTGCAGGAAATGACTGGTGAAGTTGAAAGTCAAGGTGAAATTCACAATGCATCGACGATGCCATATCCATGGATCCAATGAGTCGGTCGGTGTGAGCTCGCCACCATTGGTGTGTGAATGGGGAGGGACGCTGGCGTCGACTGTTCGCCGCTTCACCTCCCAATGTATGAATGAATGAACCACTGTAAAGCGCTTTGAGCACTTGGAAAAGCGCTATAAAAATGCAATTAATTATTAAATTCATTATTATTATGACATGCGCAGAGCATGTTCGGCCAGGGACATCTTTGCAGTCGCGGCCATCGTTGCGGTTGGCATCGGCTCCTCGTTTCCATTTAAACCGATCACATACAGTACTGTACACACGTACAGTAATGGAGTTCCCCATTTAAACCGATCACATACTGTACACACGTCAGTAATGGAGTTCCCCATTTAAACAGGGGCGTTTGCATTGGTTGCTTGCTTGCTTGCTTGCAGCTGCATTGTGCTATAGCCTGATTATCAGACTGAAGCTTCTCAGTGGAGTGGGCCGGGTCTATGGGCTGGAACAAGGATAGCATTGTGATAGCATCGTGATAGCATTGTGATAGCATTGAGCATTGTGATAGCATTGTGATAGCATTGTAATAGCATTGTAATAGCATTGTGATAGCATTGTGATAGCATTGAGCATTGTGATAGCATTGTGATAGCATTGTGATAGCATTGTGATAGCATTGAGCATTGTGATAGCATTAGCTGGTGTTGCCGCTGCTACAGGAGTACTAACTGCCCTTCTAGGAGTTGCTGCTCACCCTCCACCACTCCAACTACCACCAGTTGTTTGTTTCGGATCTCCTTTTATGTACTATGGGGGCCTTTTGATTGGGGAGATGTAGTGCATGTGCTCCATCAGTGTAGATATCAAGACATTTATTAATTTTATTCACAGGGATTAACATAATAGGCGATATTCACAGAAGAAGAAGAACATAAAAGCAATTTTGACAACTTCAATTCATGAGTTGTCCTGACTGAACTGGATCATTATCCTTCATGGAGCCATTTCACTGAATAACACATTGTGATTTGTTTGACCTTGTTCACAAATTGCACACACATAATGTACGTGCTTTTTAAACTTTTTTGTTTTAACATGCATACAACTTCTGATTTATGCCAAACCTAACCTCACATCTGCAATGGATGCAAGTGAAACAGAATTCATCATTCAAGATATTTTGAAGCATATGAAGGTCTGCAACATATCCACGCAAGGACTGCATAATTATGTTGAATGTAACAAGCATTGGAAAATAGGCCAATGTCAATTTTACTGATATACCGTATCTGACCGTGAAATATTGCTCCCTTTAACCCATTCTGAACGGGAACCCATTTTGGTGTAAGCATCATGTTATGCTTTAGCTATTGAAAAATAGCAGATCTACAAGCTCATAGCGCGCCACCGAGTGGCGCGCTACGAGCTTGTAGGTCTGCTATTTTTGAAAAATCGAAGAACGACTGACATTTTTTTAAATCTGATCTCAGGTCAGAATGCGTTAAATCAGACCAGTGTGTGTTCAGTGGAAACCTCGTATGAATCTGATCTCAGGTCAGAATGGGTTAATATCAGTATTGGCATCAGCCCCAATATCCAGTAATGGCCAGGCTCTAATTTAACGTCAAAGGGCTAATTTATTCATGGCATTTGCACTGCTGAAATTGAAAATATTGATTAATGAAGTTACACAACATTGGAACATTTTGGAGGGACGCAATGCAACTCCAAGATAACCAGATCGGGTGACTGCATGGCTCATAAAGTAAATGCATTAGTAATCCCAAAACAAATGCATTAAATATATGCAAGATCGGAGCAGCATGCATGAACCTAGTAAACAAAATATCGGGTAAAGGTGGATTTGAGCAGGGATAGAACAACAAAATTACAGAACCTGGGCACATTTCTGCTTAACTGCCACCATAGCAAACACTAGAAGATAACACAAAACCAGTAGGAAGAACTTCACCTACTCTAGAAAGATAAGTACAGACTTCACTCTTCAAGAACTTGCACCGTGCATAATTGCATGTCTTCCTTTTCTTTAAAAAAATGTTATCCCACAATTTTGTAGCCCATTTTGTCACCCAGTGTCAATTATGTAATCATGTAATCCTGGGCGCTACACTTCCTCTGCCAACCTGGGGGGAGGCAGCGGACGGACTGACCTCATGCTTCCTTCTATGCATGAGGAGTCCAAGCTGCTTCTTTTCACCTGACAGGGGAGCGTTTCCCCGGCCGTGAGGCACTACAGCATGTCTTGGCCTTTGCATCGGTGTGCCGCATCAACATGTGAGTGCGTGACAAAATGTGGGCTGCAGTCTGATAATATCCTTCTACAGCATGGTGGCTATATTGAACACAGACATAGAAGCTTGTTGTGTGAAAGGTTCAAGGGCATGTTTGGTGGGATACGATTTGGATAGTCTTTCAAAAGAAGGAAAGGAAGGAGAAGGAAATAGTCTGGTTCCGGTTTCACTTTTTTTTGTGTCACTGTTTGAGTGGTGCAACCACTCCTATATAGACAGCTATGTGTCCCCCTGCGGCTGTGTCCGATCGCCAAAATAGCGCTTGGTTGTTTTTCACCACCAAGTGTCACTGTTGCGCAACCTAACACACGCGCGCACACACACACACACACACACACACACACACACACACACACAAGAGTATAACTTACAGCACCTTTATATCAGAAACTGAGTTCACAATTTTCATTGGACCAACGAGAATTGAAAAGGGACAATGAAAAGTGTCAACGTTCCACTGCAGGGTGCAGGTCACACGTGTCCAGTTCCAGTTCTCTGATCCGCCTGTGGTCCGTTCGGCACCAGCAGCACCGCTACACACAGACAGACTCTGCGTGTCAAGCTGAAGACGTCAGATTATGCTGTCGATAAACATTAGAGTTACCGCCCTCACACTATGTCTCGTTCAATTTCAATCATTTTTTGACAGCGCATTTTCGATTAGGGTTGCAGTGCTCTAAGTGGTTCTGATGGCTTGCACACGCCATCTTCAGCAGTCCTTAACCCATTCTGACCTGAGATCAGATTCATACGAGGTTTCCACTAGGACACACACTGGTCTGATTAATCCATTCTGACCTGAGATCAGATTCTAGAAAAATGTCAGTCGTTCTTCGATTTTTCAAAAATAGCAGACCTACAAGCTCGTATCGCGCCACTCGGTGGCGCGATATGAGCTTGTAGATCTGCTAAAGCTAAACAATAGCTAAAGCATAACATGATGCCAACACCAAAATGGGTGCCCGGTCAGAATGGGTTAACCCACTTTGGGCGGGAACCCCTTTTTGTGTTTTAAGCCATTATGTTGTACTTTAGCTATTGAAAAATAGCAGATCTACAAGCTCGTATAGCGCGGCACTCCTTGAGAACCTTGGAATATTCTGTCAGAGCGACCGTTTTTAACTAAAATCTTTGCTTCTGGGGGTGCCCCTGGAACAACATATTTTGAGATGGGGGTCGGCCAATTACATATCATTTTTGGAGTCCTTGGCATGAAACATAGGCATTTCAGAAAACTGTCAGAATTTAGAATACTTTTATTTTTATTTCGACGTCTGGCCTAAATGGGTTAAACCTCACCTCCCCGACTCTCCACCCCTGTTCCGTTACACTGCTCCACCTCCATAATCTCCCAATAGTTTTCACTCTTACTGCTAAAGCCTGGGCTTTGAGCCTGTTATGTGACTGACTGTGACAGAGGAGAGGGAACGCGCTCATGGCCATCTCCACCGCCATGAGCCACTCATTCACTTTAACTGGGTACACTTCAGTCCAGAAGCAGGCAATCATTGTCATAACCCACAGTAGATGAGCAAAAGGTTATCAATGAAATCTTTATTTATATGTGGCACCTTTTTTAGTTTCCAAAGGGCTTCACAAATAGCATGACAGCATGAAGCAGTAACAAAATAAGATAAGTTAATTTGGCAGGTATACAACAAAATAAGTTACCCGCAATCTTGAGCTGCATAAAACATAAACATATACTTTCTCTCTCTCCCCACCTTCCATACATACACACATGAAGTGTGCAGTGATAAAAAAAAAGATAGTCGTTTTGTATTATAAAACAAAATGTCAGATGCCAGATACCCAGCAGTGTATACACGACGTCTGTCTTCGAGGGAAGCAAACGCAACAAAATCAGCCTGACACCTGTTAACCCATTCTGAACGGGAACCCATTTTGGTGTTAGCATCATGTTATGCTTTAGCTATTGAAAAATAGCAGATCTACAAGCTCATAGCGCGCCACCGAGTGGCGCGCTACGAGCTTGTAGGTCTGCTATTTTTGAAAAATCGAAGAACGACTGACATTTTTTTAGAATCTGATCTCAGGTCAGAATGGGTTAATCAGACCAGTGTGTGTACCAGTGGAAACCTCGTATGAATCTGATCTCAGGTCAGAATGGGTTAAACTTGCATGTACTATACTGTATACAGTATACAGTAGTATAACCCCATGCACGTGCAGGTTTCCCCTCTCTCCTGCCACACTGTAATGAATCTCCCATGTATGCATCGTATACGAGCTGATAACGAGTCTGAGGGCGGCTATCGGGGTCACGCCCGATGCCTCCAGCCTCGCCCGGATCTTCTCTCGGCCGGCTATAGAGCATTATTGTGGCGTCATACTCATACCGTCGGGGGCCAGTATATGATTATGCGGCCTGATTCACATCACAACAGAAAGGGCGCTCCATTTAGCATCCAGGTCAGGCCCCTTAACCGACGAGGGCACAGTGCTGCGTCTCACCGAGTTATGTAAGAATCCCCCCCCCCCCCCCATAAGCCCAGATTCCCCCCAGTGTGCTCTGCGGCAAGAATGGAAGAGAGAAATGTAATGGGGAAAAAAAAGCCAGACAGAGAATAAGACAGAAAATGTCTTGACATGAAATGCAGCCGTAGACATTTTCGTATCGGGAGCCTTTGATCTGTGAAATTCCATTTCTCTGTGATGGCAGCAATGTCTTGATTTCCACATGCACAAGCAAACAGCCTTATCAATGTGCCGCACATGTTTTTTTGCGCGAACAGTTTGAATGCTACTATAAACGACTGCAGGTCGTCGTTATTTTTTCCCCACCTAATTTATTTATCCCACGATTTTTGTAACCCATTTCTTTCACCCAGTGTCGATTGTCTAATGCAATCCTGGGCGCTATATACACTCCCTCTGCCAACCCGGGGAGAGCAACGGACTGACCTCATGCTTCCTCCAATGCATGAGGAGTCCAAGCCTTTTCTTTTCACCTGACAGGGGGGGGGGGGAGTTTCCCCGGTTGGACGTACTGTAGCGCGTGGAAGGAACACAGGTTATTCCGAACCAGTTCCTTATATCACCTCCATCAGGTGCCCCGGGCCGGCCAGGTGGGAGACCAGGATTGCTGCATGTTTTTTGTGACGGTATACCTACCCTAGAGAGGACACGAGGAGAACATGCAATCTCCACGCAGAAAGGCCCTTTTGCCAACCCCGCATCGGGTATAATATGGGCACTGATGACGCAGCGCCCACAGCGTTGCCCAGCGGGGAATGGAACCCAGGGCCTTCTAGCTGTGAGGCGACAGCTCTGCATGGTGGTCTTCTCTGGTCACCCATGTTCTCTGTCATGACAGACCAGCCCCTGCAGGGCCTTCTGATCTGATTCCCCTCGTTTGCTCACATCCTCCACTTGTTCTCGCCTCAGTTGTCATCGCTCGGATCGGAGAGCGTTGTCCTTTCATTTTATTCTCTCTACTATAACAAGACGGGGCGTTCGTATAACGCGACTCTTCCTGAGCGCATATTGAGACAACGGCGGCGCAGGGTGGCATCGTGACGAATAAGCTTGGCCTTTTCCCGCGGGAGATGCCATAGAATATAGCTGGGCAAACAAAGACGAAAGAATAGGGCAACATCACTCCACCATCTTATCACTGTATTAATCTCCCTCCTTGTTTCACACTGCTCCTACACACAGCCACTTTCCTAATCACTCGCAGGCCCCCATTAGAGCCAGCGTGACCTTTTGTGTGTTGGCAGTTTCCTGCGTGACCTTTAACCCATTCTGACCGGGAACCCATTCTGGTGTTAGCATCATGTTATGCTTTAGCTATTGAAAAATAGCAGATCTACAAGCTCATAGCGCGCCACCGAGTGGCGCGCTACGAGCTTGTAGGTCTGCTATTTTTGAAAAACCGAAGAGCGACTGAATTTTTTTTAGAATCTGATCTCAGGTCAGAATGGGTTAATCGGACTAGTGTGTGTCCAGTGGAAACCTCGTATGAATCTGATCTCAGGTCAGAATGGGTTAAGAGTGCAGGCAGGCTGCGAGCAGCCCGTGGATGGAGTGGAGCATAATGCTGGGCTAATGTGGACTCCATCACTATGGTCTCAGCCAGAGAGGGCCATTACGGCTCTCTCTCTCTCTCTGTCCTCAACTGGAAAATGAGAAAATTAGTCACCTTTACGTGCGCGCAAGTGTAGCCAAGCTTACAAGGACTCCTCTGACCTCATCTCTTGTTCTGCCCAGGAGAACAGGCTCTCCGGATCAGTCCGTGTTTCACAAGTGATCTGTCACTTTCACTCCCCTCTCTCTTACGTCCCCTTTCCCACCTACCCCAAAGTCCGTCACACTCTCTCTCTCTCTCTCTCTCTCTCTCTCTCGTTCGTTTGCTTTGGACTCCTGCCTCTGTTTTCTCTCTCCAAACTCCATCAGCCTTTTCATTTTCTCCCCCTTTTGTTATTTCCCCCGCCAATTCACAGGGTAAATATCTCGACGGTGCAGCAAGTTTTTTGGGCTTTTCTCTCAGACACGGAGGCTGAAGTGGTGAATAAATAGCCATTATCTACCCGGCTTTCATCGTCCAGCTGTATAGTGTTATAGCAGAAACATCCACCATTCTCCTATGGAGCGTACAGTACGCGGCACAGAGGGTGCAATTGAACTTGTGTTTGTTTACCACACAAGTGCTGCGTGTTGCTCTTCCTCTGAATGTGGAGAATGAATCCTCTCTCAATTAACTGTAACCGGCGAGTGAGCATTACATCAAAGATAACGGTTAATGCTGCTGTTATGGAATCCGTTTGTGTGTGTGTGAGTGTGTGTGTGTGTGTGTGTGTGTGGGTGTGTGTGTGTGTGTGTGTGTGTGTGTGTGTGTGAGTGTGTGAGTGTGAGTGTGAGTGTGTGCGAGTGCGTGTGTGTGCGTGTACAAGTGTGTGCGAGTGCAAGGGTGTTTGTGTGCATATGCGAGTGCGTGTACAAGTGAGTGCTGCTGCGAGTGTGTGTGTGAGCTCGTGCGTGTTTGTTTGCGTGTGCGTGTACAAGTGTGTGTTTGTGTGCGTGTGTGTTTGTGTGCATGTGCAAGTGCGTGTGTGTGTACAAGTTGTGGTGCGAGTGTGTGTTTGTGTGCGTGTTTAAATACCAAACCAAAGTTTATAGTTTTGCGGTTTTCCTCTTCTTCGTGTGCACATTTTGTCTTCCCTCAAAGACGACATGGATTAATGGATGACTACCAACTAAAAGCGTGTTTTATATAACACTGTATTTGAAAACGACATTATTATATTATATACTCTGACAACTCTGTATCTTTCTTTCTCTATCAGTATAGTATCACACAAGCGCCGTAATCTTTAATAACTAAAATGACTCATTATTCTCACATTCTACCCAGTCAAACAATTGCATTTCGTACTCTGTCTATAGCCGTGCATTCAAGCATTAATGTCACTTTTTGTCCTCATATCACCCAGTGTGCCATGCAAGGCAACCTTGCTTTTCAAACACTGTAAATTGGTAGCATTCAACTCAGACAACGATGCAAGGACGCAGATGTCTTTACGTGTGAGTGCATTGCGGCACACACACACACTCACACACGCATGCGCGCACACACACACACACACGCACGCACAGTCGCACACACTCAAACCATCCCTGATCTGTGTTTTTTTTTTTCACTTAATTTTTATTGAAGGAAGAACAGACACAAACAAAAAAACAACTAACAAGACAATACGGGAAAGAAAAAGAAAAGAAAAAGGACAAAAAGTAAAAGAAAAGGCTGCATTTTTCATATTACAATAAACATTCAATGAAATTCTATTGCAATATCACTAGGCTGAGAGAAGAGATTCCACTTTTCCCATTTTTTTATAGAATTTATCCTCTTGTAGTCTCAGTATGAATGTTAGTTTTTCCATAGAATACAGTTCCTCAATAATGTCCATCCATTGATCTTTCGTTGGTGGGTCCTGTTGGTACCAGCGTCGTGTGATTTCTTTTTTACTTGATGCTAAGAGGATCTTGATTAAATATTTATGTGTTAGAAAGTCTTCAGGGATATTTCCCAACAGTAGAAAAGAAACAGACAGAGGTATCTCAAAACACAGAATGGTCTCCAAAGTAGAATGAATATCCTGCCAGTATTTCTGAACCTGATCTGTGTTTTATTGCTATTAGCATCATACAAATGGAACTTTGTGACTTCTTGAAGCATTGAGACGTTCAGCTCCTGATTCTGAACTTGTCAAGCGGCTTTCCTACACCTCAGCCTGAGACTCCATTTCAGAATCAGACTCGCTGTCACTCACCCACTTTCTGACAATTCCTGCCACACTCTCTACCCAGAGAAATAGGAGTTATAAACTATAGGTGCTGTTTTCATCTGCCAGGATATATGCTGAGGCAGTGGAGTGTTATTTTCCCCAAGAAATGACAAATGCATACATACACACACACACACACACACACACACACACACACACACACACACACAGACACACACACACACACACACACACACACACACACACACACACACACACACACACACACACACACACAGACACACACACACACACACACATTGTTCGCATGTGCATACTCATAATACAACAGTACATTGCGGTATATACATTCTGCACAAAGGCTGGCACTACCACTATAGTCTAGCAGCGCTACAACAATATGCCATTTTCATTTTGATAATTCCAGTTGTGCTGGAGTGATGTGGTTTGTCTGACAGTGGGAATGGCAGCCAGTGCAGTGCAGTGCGGTGGAAAAGTACAGAATGCTAATGATATCCTACAGGAGAAGTTCCAGTCGTGCAGCGATAATCATTTCTACAGGATTAAGGCCTGACCCACATCAGCCTGGCATATTAGTATTCTGAGAGAGTGCTGCGGCAAGATTCAACACAGACTAAATAGCCCTAGTTGATAGGATGGGGGAGAGCGGAAAGGAAAATAAGGAAAGAGGGAGAGAGAGAGAGAGAGAGAGAGACAGAGAGAGAGACAGAGAGAGAGAGAGAGAAAGAGAGTTGAATAACGTGAGAAAGAAAGTCAGCTCTAAGCATGTGTCACTTGTGTCAGCCCTTGGTTGTGCTGTGCTGTGCTGTGCTGTGCTGTGCTGTGCTGTGCTGTGCTGTGCTGTGTTTATTTCTTGTGCATTCTTTTAGATGAGCCTCGATCCCCTGACAGGCTGAGGTGAGAGCTTTTTGCCCTGCTGCGTCCATTTGCATATAAACTTAACTCGCACTGAACCGGGTATACAACGGTATCCGTGTGCCTCTGTGCCTGCTGCACGGCCCAGAGAGTGACACTTTCCTCTCTGCAAATCCCTGTTTGAATGTTGGACGTTCCACTGATTTCCCTGGTTAGGAGCATTGGCAGTTGACTTTTTTTTGTGTGTGTGTGTGGTTGAAGTAAATCATTAAAATACAGGCAAAACAAGCAGGGCTTTGTAAAAAATCTTTCAAGTGCCTCAAAAGTAGTTCATGACCTATATACAGTAAATCTCCCACTTTGAGGCCACGGTGTATACAATCTCTGGGGACTCCAATAATATACACTATGTAGAATCTTAAGTGTACTTAATAGGACCAAATGGACCTGTGACTTCTCAAGGAACCCCCTGGGTGTCCCAGACCCCCTATAGTTTGGCCTGTCCGACCGCCCCGGCAAACCCAGAGTGCTGCACTCCCTCTGCCATGCATGTGTGTGTGCTGCGTGGATTTGAAGCCAAATGGAGTGGTCCGCGTCAATACGCAGACCGCCCATTGTTCCGACATAACCTTATCCCATTCTGACCTGAGATCAGATTCATACGAGGTTTCCACTGGACACACCACTGGTCTGATTAACCCATTCTGACCTGAGATCAGATTCTAAAAATGTCAGTCGTTCTTCGATTTTTCAAAAAATAGCAGACCTACAAGCTCATAGCGCGCCACTTGGTGGCGCGCTATGAGCTTGTAGATCTGCTATTTTTCAATAGCTAAGCACGACACGATGCTAACACCGAAATGGGTTCCCGTTCAGAATGGGTTAAATACCCCTAACCCTAACCGTACATGGAAGCCATGGGGTTTATAGTCGAATTTGCTCTTTAATTCGGGAACTTTAGCAGCACCAAGAAGACTATATCCGACAATTTGAAGTCATAAGTGAATTGGACTTAAAAGACTTAAAAAAAAGAATGACGCTGCTTTTGACATTTGGATTTACATCTGCAGTCGGCCACGGGAGAGAGAGAGAGAGCTGGGCTGGGCTGGGCTGGGCAAACACCCAATGGTAACACCGAGACCTATAGCAAAGAATACCTGTCATCACTGTGCCTTCAAGCTATAATAACTATACTGCTGGTTTCAAAATGACTGATGATAAATGTTATTCCATTTTATTCACCCGGTATACTGTACAGTATAAGTCTCTCTCTCTCTCTCTCCCCTGTCGCAGTGGAACGCTTGCTCTCTCCCTCCTCACGACTCTAACAATGCACCCCCCCCCCCCCACCCCCCCCCCCCCCCCCCGTCCTCTGTCTGAACCATCAACTGCGGTTCCTGTTGTGACCTTAACCCATTCTGACCTGAGATCAGATTCATACGAGGTTTTCACTGGACACACACTGGGTCTGATTACCCATTCTGACCTGAGATCAGATTCTAAAAATGTCAGTCGTTCCCCGATTTTTCAAAAAATAGCAGACCTACAAGCTCGTAGCGCGCCACTCGGTGGCGCGCTATGAGCTTGTAGATCTGCTATTTTTCAATAGCTAAAGCATAACATGATGCTAAACACCAAAACGGGTTCCCGTTCAGAATGGGTTAAGAGTCGCTGATTTGTTCTAACGAGCCACCGTTAGCACAACGACTGTCTGTCTGTCCGCGTGGGAAGCCGTGAGCCGTGAGCTTGTCCTCGTCGTACTCGTTTCAAAGAGAAGAGGAGCTGAGGAGCTTTATAATTATGATAGTATAGATACACAGTATACGTTACAGTTATGACTCTAATCGCACAATTATACAATTTAGGCATTTTAGCAGACGCTCTTTATAATGCAGAGCGATTTACAGTATAAGCAAGAACAAAAAACGGTAATGGTAATATATCATGTACATAAAATAAAAAAATCATACGTAAGCTAAGAACCTAACAGTGGAATATCTATATAATGCATATATACAATAATACCCCCCTATCATACCCTGCTTGATTGTGAGAGCGGATTAATGGCGATTGGAATTCAGCGTATAGCTTCATTTATGTACTGCATGGAGATAGGCCTACAGTACATAAATATAATAGACATTCAGTCCTTTATAGGCAGAGCAAATTGAACCGACTGATCAAAATGACTTTCCATGCACGTTACTTGTGTTCATGTGCGCGCGCACACACACACACACACACACACACACACACACACACACACACACACACACACACACACACACACACACACACACACACACACACACACACACACACACACACAGACACAGAGAGAGAGCGGTTATAGAGAGAGAGCTTTGTCTCACACAAATTCCATCAGATGTTTATACCTGAGGACTCATCGTTGCCTGGAGGTCATCCAAAGTTGTAAAGTCTCGCCGTTTTTCTAATTCCAGCCCACACCAATAATGCACGCAGACTGTACACACACTTAGTTCAAGTGTCCGCACGCACGCACGCACACACACGCAGTCACATACATACACACACACACACACACTGAAATGCCACTTCATCTCTTTTTATGAATGTTCCAAGGATAGAGGAGGGATGGGGTTTGACAGCAGACTGCACTGTTGAGCTGATCCTGTTTTTATTGGACAGGATGTTCTCTGCAGTATATTTGTTACTCTAACAAGCACCACAACACATCGCAACGCACTCACAGCCCCACATCGGAGATGTGCGCAGCCGGCCAGCCACGCACTACCGTTTTGCCACAATTTGCCAAAAATTGTGCCGTGTGGGGGAAAAAGCAGGCGGGTTAAGGACGTAATATGTATGTAAACTATAGAATTCAAAGATTTGGGCCATATTTTCACGATTTTTCTAAAATAGCAGACCTACAAGCTCGTAGCGCGGCACTCAAATGACGTGATCGGTATACCCGATTTCTGATCACGTGATCGGATCGGGACAACCCTAGTGGTCACTCAAGCCAGACAACTATATTCCACAATATGCTACATATAGAGTCTGTAACTATACCGGTAACTACAGTATATGCCTCCTGGAAGCTATGTATACGGAAGCTGTCGTCTGTTCATCATTTCCGTTCACAGAAAATATCATTTTCAAATTGAACTTTTGAATTACAATTTCTGCTAAAGCAACAAGATATATGCTTATTATTATGTGACTTCGAAAATTATCCGCATGTAGTTTAGTTTGCATTTTCAGCGCTTCCATTACTCAGACTGCAGTATAGTAGGCATTAGAACACGGTGGTATAAACAGTCAGCTAATCTGTATACAGCACAGTTGTACACTTTCTGAGTTCAATTAAATTAAGACTCTACTGGATTTCCACTATATGCTCTAATGTTATCTCAGTGCATTGATGCTGTACATACAGTACACACACACACACACGCACACACACGTGCGCGTGCCGCGCACGCACACGCCGTTATGCAAATGCCGGTATAGTGTATATTTCCGAGTATATCTCAGGGCCACTTGTCTCTGTAATGAATTACCACGCTGCCTCGCTTGGTAATACCTGTCTCTTTATAGATTCAATTATGGTCTGCCATAAGGCACAGCCCCTCTGTTGTCACACAGAATAATCACTCAGACTTTTCCTTTCCCTCCGCGTGCCCAGCAGACCGTGGATAAATCCCAGAGACTATAGTACTGTTGTACAGTTTAGCGATATGACCGTTCCGTATTCATCGTTTACAGATCCAACGTCGCGATAAAGGGGGGGCCGTGTGACTGCAGCATTGTGCTTCTTGTCTGCTCTCTCTCCCAGATGAATGTATAAGAGGGGAGAGGTGTGTGTGTGCGCGTGTGTGTGTGCGTGTGTGCGTGTGCGTGTGCGTGTGCGTGTGTGTGTGTGTGTGTGTGTGTGTGTGTGTGTGTGTGTGTGTGTGTGTGTGTGTGTGTGTGTGTGTGTGTGTGTGTGTGTGTGTGTGCATGTGCGTGTGGGTGCGTGCCATGCGTGATTCACATTGAAAAGTGGAATTCATTAACTTTGAGTACTGTATATATGGTCGACGGGTTCCTATTGTCCTGGCTAATTTAAGGTTACAGCGCTGAGGTAAAGATAGCACTCAAGCACCGGCGGTAATGGCCGAGCCTTACGTAAGTTATCGATTCCCTTGTAGGTGGCTAATTAGGAATATTTAAAGCCTCCCGCCCGCCCCATGGAGGTGCATGACTAACCCATTCTGACCTGAGATCAGATTCATACGAGGTTTCCACTGGACAAACACTGGTGTGATTAACCCATTCTGACCTGAGATCAGATTAAAAAAAATGTCAGTCGCTCTTCGATTTTTCAAAAATAGCAGACCTACAAGCTCGTAGCGCGCCACTCGGTGGCGCGCTATGAGCTTGTAGATCTGCTATTTTTCAATAGCTAAAGCATAACATGATGGTAACACCAAAATGGGTTCCCGTTCAGAATGGGCTAAGGCTTTGTGGCACAATGAGAGAGGTGTGCACCATGCACGGGTCTTTAAATAGACGCTGAGACGCTCTCCCGAAGCACAGTGTCAGCCAGAGTACCTGCAGTCATTCTGGTAATGCTGTTGCTTTACCAATTTGCTATTAGTTAGTTCTGAGATTTCAAAAAGGTTCACAGTATATAGTGTATATATAGTGGTATATCATTTGCTATAGTCCAGCAGAAGTGTTAACTTGATCGTGATGTGTATAAGAATTAAGAATTAATGAGGTATATTCATTATTGGTACATGTGTGGGAATTACTTACTGTATATATATATATATTATATATGTATAGTATGATGGAAAAATCTATATTAAAGATAAGCAGACAGACCGCCTCCGTCACCTCCCAGCACCAGGATTTATGCACACGGCCCCCATTTACCTCCAGTCAAAGGATTTCCAGTGCCTCATAACTCTGAAACTGCGTGCGCTGTCCGTGGTTCTGACGATCCGTCTGAGGTTGGGATGTCATCTGTGGTCGCGTCGTACCAGACACGTTAACGTCTCTGGCCAAAGGTAAACAAGCGTTAATAGCCGATTGTTACAACGGTGGCCCCTCCAGGACGAGAAACCCGGGAAATTGAAGTTGACCAAATCTTCTGATTGGCCGAGCAACGCCACCAACACAAGGAGGCGATCCAAAAGGGTCAAAAGGACTGCCGACATACGCAGCATTAAGCTGCCAACTCGCGCTCCGATTGGCCACGAGCTCGACGCACCGACGTATATACGCACGCAGCTAGCGCCCCGATTGGCCAGAGGGTGTCGCCGACATAAGCAGCCGAAAACATTACTTGCGCACGCTCTGCTCACGCAAATAATTAATACTCAGTATTATATCTAAGCATAAAAGCTATATATATATATAAACATTCCAAATCAGCATTCAAAAGCAGGTCTGCATCTTTCAGTTATAATTAGAACTATACAATCCATATTTTCCATCCCTGCAGTATATGCTCTATCCATGAAAGATCAACCTTCTATCCTTCTGCCAAGAGGCATGGGGGAGATGTCATATTTATGAGCTTCAGGCAGCTCTATGACTTTCTGTAGCTGGAGAGAGAGAAGAGACTGAACTTTTCTGTTACTATAGAAACCAGAGCCTAGGCTTCTCTTAACTATAAATGCACCAAGTCTCTGTGTGTGTGTGTGTGTGTGTGTGTGTGTGTGTGTGTGTGTGTGTGTGTGTGTGTGTGTGTGTGTGTGTGTGTGTGTGTGTGTGTGTGTGTGTGTGTGTGTGTGTGTGTGTGTGTGTGTGTGTGTGTGTGTGTGTGTGTGTGTGTGTGTGTGTGTGAGTGCGTGTGTGCGCGCTGTAATTTATGTAACTCGAGAAGCGTTCGTCCCACCGACTTCAAATTCGACACACGCGTTTCCACCCCACCACAGGGGGTGCAGTGCCCGGTGTCGGACCCACGGTTGTCCAGAACCGCCCCAAAAAGGCCTCTGCCCCGGGCTCTGATCAGGGCCCCCCGTCCAGTGGCCATTATATGGAGCTGGCCTGTTCTGACATCATTCCGACGTCTGCATAGACTGTTGTAAACTCTTAAGTACTGAACCCTCGTCTGGTTTGACAGACCGACCTAGTGTGTGCCGGCTGGGTGGTGTGTGGTTCTGGGTGGTGTGTGGTTCTGGGTGGTGTGTGGTTCTCGGTGGTGTGTGACAATCCGGTTGAAGTATACCTTTGGTACGGCGACAGCGGCGACGGGCCCGGGAGAACAATAACGCGACACGAGACAGTATCGCGCTAAAGGTTCACAAAGTTTATTACACATACAGGAACATTATATAGAGCTGGATCCCAGCTGACGTGACCACAAGATATCAGACATAATAAAACGTGCCTACTGCAGCAAGGCAGCAACTTGCTGTCACCGAGATGTCTCTCGTAGCCTAACTAATAAAGTATGCTACAGTTCAGGCAGTACACGATACATAACAAGTACACTGTGCTCTCACGTACAAGTACACAGCCATGGGCGATCAGATTACAACATAGACTGACAAAGAACTCCAAGTAGGCCAGCCATCTTCCAAGACGTGAGCAGAAATAAGAACATATAGGATATACTATCTGATGTGATGATGTTTGATGTCTCCAAAGTGTCAGAGTCCGTTGCAACATAATAATGGCCAAGGACTCGTGGAAGATTTAAAGCAAACCCCCAAAAATATTTAGTTTTATCCAAAATATAGATAGATCTATCTTTATTTGTCATTGCAACGTGTACAACGAAATTAAACGATGCTGTATCAGTTCTTTCTTGTGCTAAAGTTGTTATAGCGTTTAGATTGGCAGGTTAAAGTGTTTAAATGGACTTTGATTCTATTGATTGATTGATTGAAATATGTATTAACAGTTTGCAGAATTACAGTAGCTACATTTCAAGCACAAACTCAATACAAAGACTGTTAACTGTGAGTGGACGACCCAATAAAGCATTACACTTGTTTACAAGAGGGTCCACCTTGTTCAATTCATCAAAAAACATTTAGAGACGGTACAAACAGACACTTCTATAAAGTCAAAGAACAGAACAGGAATTCACCATAAAGGAGGTAAAAAGGGAAAAGAAACATATACAGGGGGGGGGGGTGGAGATTCCGATTTTACGGGGGCCAGTTTCGAATTGCAGCCGTCCGTATAGGTGCCCTTTGAGGGCGGTTTTGAAGGAGTCAAGGGATTCGCATGTCTTAATGACTGTCGGTAGGGCGTTCCACATTTTGGTGGCATATAGGAGCGAAAACAATTGAGTCCCTTGTTTGTGCTGAATGTGTATATTTTGCCGGGGGGCTCCCCTGGAACAACCCGACAGAGGAACGAACCCGACCGCTTTACGGGACTTTCTTGTTACTTTGCTGCTCCGGCATACACGGCGCGTCGTTTCTGATCATTCCCCTTAGTTCAATTTGTAGTTTATCCCATTCTGACCTGAGATCAGATTCATACGAGGTTTCCACTGGACACAAACTGTTCTGATGAACCCATTCTGACCTGAGATCACTAAAAATGTCAGTCGTTCTTCGAATTTTTGAAAAATAGCAGACCTACAAGCTCGTATCGCGCCACTCGGTGGCGCGCTATGAGCTTGTAGATCTGCTATTTTTCAATAGCTAAAGCATAACATGATGCCAACACCAAAATGGGTGCCCGGTCAGAATGGGTTATATTGCCACCAGACACTGAGACAACACGACTCGTTAGCTGCAGTCGGGGGTGGGGGGTGGGGGTTACCGGGGGCTGTGATTGGTGGAGCATACCGTATTCCATCTCTTTTGGAGCCAAATGAGACGCTGATTGCTGCTGTGTGCCGCCTGCCGCAACGGAGCACGTTATGCAATCTGTAGGTAGACGGCTACACACACGCGCGCACACACACACACACACACACACACACACACACACGCACACGCACACACGCGCACACAATTCCAACACAGTCTCGTCTCTCACAGGAAATCATCATTGTAATTAATGTCCTCCTGCAGTCCCACTCCGTGACTTCTGATTGGCTGCGAGTCATGCTATAAGGAGCGGCTCTGCAGAGCTCCCACAGGTATGTTTTGTGGAGTGAAATGATCCCAGCGCTATACCGGGGGGACGCCATCAGCCCGTGTTAGTGTGTAAACATTCCTCCATGTCCCCACAGCTCGCTTTAATGGCCTCCGCAGTGTCCCCAAACTCCCCAAACACGTCTTAAGCCTGGTAATATTATGCCCTGGAAATAGCCAATCTAGCACTCGCTCAACAACACGCGTCGTGGAGCTAAAAATGTGCTATTTTTTCCCGACGCGTGCCACCGTGGTACGACGCACATGACTGCTTCAGTCATTTGTCAGCCCTAGATTTGTTAAACATGTCGCCTCCACCCTGTGGGGCTCCAGCTTATATATTCTGCGCGCTCGCCCCAGAAACCTCGAATGGCACCGGATGTGCATGTGCTGCAGCTCATTTGTCGGCGAGAGGGCACACACATTCGGCGCGCACGCATTTGCGCACGGAATGCGTCTTCACATGTATGTGTGTGTGTGTGTGTGTGTGTGTGTGTGTTGGCAACAGGGGTGTGAAAAAAGAGGGACGCAGACGAGCGCTGAAATCCGAGGCAGACGCACTGTTAAAATCCAGAGTGTTCATTTAACTCTGAGAGGGTATACAAACACTGGCCGTTTTTTTTGTTTTTGCAGCTTAAATGACCAAGGATACCAAGAAAAACAACCCCGTTTGCAGTGCACAGACGATGAGAAGGGAGAGAAACTGTCCGTACGTGCGTGCGTGCGTGCGTGTTGTGTTGTGTTGTGTTGTGTGGAGATTCGAGGGGTCAGGCTCCAAAGCCATGGGGGAGGGAGGGAGTGCTGGGAGAGAGATAAGGGGGGTGAGCAGGGGTGGAGGGGTGGGGGGGGGGGGGGGTGGGGGGTATGAAGAGAGGCGAGTGCTTCTGTGTGATAGAAGATGTGTGTGTGTGTGTGTGTGTGTGTGTGTGGGGGGGGGGGGGGGGGGGGGAGAGAGACAGGAAAGGCAGGTAAGGACAGAGTGGGATTGGAGGATGTCTGAAAGATAAGCAAAAAGGCCATTTCCCCACAATAAAAGGGGGCAGAGAGGGAAGGCCATTATCTGGACAAAAAGGGAGATGCTCTTTGGAAAAACATGGGTGTTACACAGTAAAATACTCCGTGTCAACTCTGAGTGTTTACACAAATGTAACCAAATAGAGCTGTAAAGGGTCCATTTGGTTACATTTGTACATTATAGTCTGGGTTTAAAATAGCTATACATTTACAGAGGATTTAGCCGTGCATCATGCGCACATTGTACAAGTGGAACGCTATAACGGTATATATTTCTTCAGATGCGTTCCTTTTTCAAAAGGGCATTGGATGCTCGTGGCTGTGGTATTGATCACTCCCAACCAAAGTTTAATGAGAATTGAGTTGACCCATCCATCCATTCATCCATTCTTCCATTTTGACCTTGATCTTTGACCATATTTATAACCAACACCCAAAATGTAATCATCTCTTTGGGACAGCATTACTGATCATTCCCACCAAGGTTAATGAATATCTACTCAAGTTACTGTATTTTGTCCCGGTACACACGCACGCACACACACACAGCCAGGCACGGACACACCACCAGAGACAGGACAGATGACCCCTGCCACAGGCTGGCAGGGTAATTATTAGAAGTGCAGGTGGGGAGCACCCCCGTAGATCACAGAGTAAGAACACATTATACCATATAAATAAGTCCCTGTCACAGAGCTAACCCCATGGTTCAAATCGGACCCATGTGGCACTTTATTACATGTTCATCCTTTTCTCTCTCCTGCCTTTTATCCGGCAGGGCTGTGAATCTCTCGGTGTCCCACTATTCGATTACGATTACGATTCTATAGGGGGTCACGATTCGATTCAGAATCGATTTTTTCCCCCGATTCAACTCGATTTTCAATCCAAAAACGATGGATGATTCTCGATTCAATACATAGGATTTCATCACAATCTACTGCAGCCAACTGAAGTGACTATACTTGCAGTAACTTGAAAATGACTGAAGACATGATGTTTACTGTGATTAGGATGAGCTTAGATTTCATATCACAAACATCATGTAGTGATTACTTTATTCGTTTATTTGGTCGGGACAGTGTATATTGATGAACATTACATAAAAAAATGCAGTGTAAATATACCAGATTTAGCAAAACCTGCTAATTTCCATCTGCAGTCCCCAGACATCAAACATCAAACAATACAAACAGGACTGACATACAGGACATAGCATACAAATACCTAGTACTGTACATTTCTAACGTAATAAGACTAGTAAGCATAAGAAATAAGAAAAGATTAAACTATTATTAGGGTATAGGTTTACTCTAATAAACTCTCTAACACAGCATACCGGTACAAAAGAAATACACCTAAAATAATCATGAATGGTTGCAGCTTTGGTTTTCAAGCAACCATTTTTTTAAGATTGTATTTAAAAGAGGAAAATGTAGCACATTCCCTTATATGCAGAGGAAGTCCATTCCATTTTACACAGCCCTGTACTGAGAGGACATTTTGGCCGACTTCACAGTCTCCTCGAGTTGTTGCTCTGGTATTGATTCCCCTATCAGGCTTTCGTTTAATGAATTCACTTAGGGGGGGGGGGGGGGCACAGACCATCTTGTATATGACCCCAACCTGTTTGAATTTTTTTGTCAAAGCTAAAAAAAAGTTGAGCCTCCGGAGGATGTTACAATGATGATATGAGTGTCAAACACCTTGAGCACACCTAGAGCTGTTCTATGGGTTTGAGAGTATAGTCACACCTGTGCAAGACCAGTTTGTGAAACAGTATTCTATCTATCTATTCAATTAAGCAATATTACACGAGAGGGTGTGGGTTAACGTGATTATTGCCACGACAGGGATGCGGTCAGGAACGAGACGGAGTCGAGTTCCGCAAGCATCACTGAAGTGGCAATAATCACGTTAACCCACACCCTCAAGTGTAATATTGCAATTCTACCACAGTTACCCTTAAAACAAAGAAAATCGCTGAAAGATTATTATTTTTTTAATGACAGATGTAGTCACTACGACCACAAATGTCCCAATAAACTAGCTAGCCTAGCCACCGAGTTTGCTAGGGCTTTGGGAGAACAGAGCGGCTGAATTATTTGTTTTGATTAGGTGGTGGTGTGTAGTGGTTTAACCACCGGCTAGAAGGCTGTTTCAACCAATCAAATTGCTTCCTCGAAACGACCTGTGGTAGAATGTGTGATAAGATCATGCAGATTAATTTTTTGTTAATAAAATAAATTTTAAAGATTTTGACGTCAGGCCTAAATGGGTTAATGAGGGGTTTCAGCGGGACGGCGGCATACACACCTGCAGAGTAATGGTGCGTTTACACGGGCAGATGTAAAAAGATTTATTTTTATTTTTATTTATTGACCTTTATTTTTCAGGGGAGAACAGTCATCGAGAGCATATGCTCTCTTTTGCAAGAACGCCCTGAGAAAAGATGCAAAGCTGTACACATAGTGTTATTTGTAGCTGACAGTGCACAGACATTTAGAGGGGCAGGTGCTCAAGTGAAAAAAAGGGCACCTTGTGCAGCGAGTGGAACCGGCCCGGTTGCCTTAATAGTGTGAGATTTATAGATTTTGGGGCATAAATAATATCTTAGAAGCTTTTTTTCATCAAGAATTGATCAATGTCACCATGGTCCACATACTGTACACTGTACAAAAACATTTTATTTTTTTCTCCAAAAGGGCTCATTAGCTGTCCAGAGGACAAGGGGCAGGTGGTGCTCTAGCACCCCCTAGGGTCTATCTGTGCACAACGCCACTGGTAGCTGTTGTAGCTTTTGCAGCAGCTCCAAGCGTTGGATTTGCTCTGTATAGCTTTGTGTCGCTGGCTCCCATTGACGATGAATGGTAGACTGTGTCTTTGCGTCTGGCTGCCTGCATGTGAAAGCAACGTAACATTATATATATCCCTCCCAGTTTCCACTCCCTACTGCTGAGAATGCAGCGACAGAGATCATATTACCCTCCCCTGTCGTGCAGTCTTCCCACGCGTGAAGCCGTGAACATGAACACGGCCAATTGTGTACCCGGCCATGCCGAAAGCGCCGCGGAGGATTCCACATACCCAATTCAGCACAGCTGCAATTACTCACACTGATTCTTTAAAAGGGATGCATAAATATCACCTAGAAAAGGTGTAGCCTGATATTTCTCAGGGCTTAGTTTGTGATGATTTTCAGATTCACATACTGTATAGTTGACATGGTCAACTATCAACAAATGTTTTTTTCTAATTTGTGACTAATTGGGGGAATCCTGTGTACAAGACAGGAGATGAACAGAAACACAGTCAAACAGTGAAAACGTGTTCATTAGAGTTTCCATAATGACAACATGTTTAAATCTGCATTCACACAAGACAATTGCAAGAGTTTGTAAATATAAGCATGACCGAAAGAATAAGGTTGCGAAATGAGTTTTCTTCGACGGGTGGCTGGCATCTCCCTTAGAGATAGGGTGAGAAGTTCAGTCACACGAGAGAGACTCGGAGTAGAAACAGCTGCTCCTTCGCCTGGAAAGGAGCCAGCTGAGGTGGTTCGGGCATCTGGTTAGGATGCCTCTCGGGCGCCTCCCTAGAGAGGTTCTTGACGGACGTCCCACTGGGAGGAGACCCCGGGGCAGACCAAAGCGCAGTTGGAGGAAATACATTGACTCACTGGCTTGGGAATGTCTCGGAATCCCCCAGGAGGAAGTCACTAATGCTGGATTTATGTCTAAGTGTCCTAACTGCTTTGTGCTACTGTAGGTTGGTACAGTATACCTTCATGGTTGCCCCACTGCCCTTGGTGTGTAATGAATGTGTGTGTGTGTGTGTGTGTGTGTGTGTGTGTGTGTGTGTGTGTGTGTGTGTGTGTGTGTGTGTGTGTGTGTGTGTGTGTGTGTGTGTGTGTGTGTGTGTGCGCGTGTGCGTGGGTGACTGTAATGCACATTGTAAAGTGAGAGAAGTCCTATATAAATGCACCATTTACGTCATTGGAATATTTTTAGATGCTCGTCAGATTTTCATCCGCGGAAAACCGGATATAGAGGTCGGGTTCGGCTGCTTATACTAAACTACTTTCCCACCTGTGGAATAATTGCCTTTGGCGATTTGCCTTTGCTATTACAAGCATCTGGTCTCAATTAATCAAACTCATATTTAATTTAAACCCATATTTATCAAACAACCACGGACACTAATAGGCGGCATACATGTCATGTATAATATAACATCTCCTGAAAAGGGAAAAACGCTGAGATAAGATATGCTACAGAGACATTCCTTCCCTATAGCTTTTCATTTACGTTGTCTTCACTTCTTTATACCATTTCAAAAAAAGCGCTAGTCTGTCTGTGTGCATTTCAACGACACAGCATTGTATACAGCATTTGGAGGCCCGGGTCGTTCTGACCACAATGGAAGTTGAAAATGACTCCACCACATGCAGTCTCATTAGTATTATTCCCTGCAGCTGGTTTGAATAGCTTTGAGACCACCTTGTACAGTTGGTCCAGGTGCTGCTGCTGTTGTTGTTGTTGTTGTTGTTGTTGTTTGGTTCACATCATGGAAACGTCTTAGACCTTCTGGTCTTATTAGTACGGGCTCGTGGTTAGCGGGGCTCTGCATGGAGCTGCATGGAGTTAGTCAGGACGGTTGGTATTCTGGTCAGTGGGTCAGTGCCTGTAGCCAAGCATCTCTTGGGTCGTTAAAGTGATGTTCCTCGTCAAGTGCTCAAATCACACCATTTAATTGGCCTCCAGCCCCCTGGACATGAGCCAATTACAGCTCCCTTACTCTGTGTGTGTGTGTGTGTGTGTGTGTGTGTGTGTGTGTGTGTGTGTGTGTGTGTGTGTGTGTGTCTCTCTCTCTCTCTCTCTCTCTCTCTCTCTCTCTCTCTCTCTCTCTCTCTCTCTCTCTCTCTCAGCAGCAGTCTTTTGCTCTTATGCTTCTGCAGTAAAGCTCCCATTTCTCTGTTTCTGTCTCTTCCCTAGTTCCTGCCCTGCACCACTGTCTGACTGCACCTCTCTCTCTCTCTCTCTCTCTCTCTCTCTCTCTCTCTCTCTCTCTCTCTCTCTCTCTCTCTCTCTCTCTCTCTCTCTCTCTCTCTCTCCTCTCTCTCTCTCTCACACACACACACCTTTCTCTTAACTCCTATGTCATTTTCTGGTGATAAATTAACACTAATGCTCCCCCTCTCTAAATATTTGCATGGTCAGAAGAGCAAATCTTTCCGGAGGGCAAATTTGTTCTGCTGCTGCTCCCTGGAGGCAGAGACAGTGCACTGTGACAACACATTAAAAGCCACGCAGAAAGAAGAGACCTCAATGTCAATGTCGGGGGGGGAAAAAATAGTCTTTTTGTTCCCAACCCTGGACGAATGTTTCAAAATGAACCGCCCGCGAACGCGGCGAGCGCATATAGTGAGAGAAGTGGTCTTCTGCACACCGTCGTCGGGTGTGGAAATCAAAGGAGTATAACCCATTCTCATGTTATGCTTTAGCTATTGAAAAATAGCAGATCTACAAGCTCATAGCGCGCCACCGAGTGGCGCGCTACGAGCTTGTAGGTCTGCTATTTTTGAAGAATCGAAGAACGATTGACATTTTTAGAATCTGATCTCAGGTCAGAATGGGTTAATCAGACCAGTGTGTGTCCAGTGGAAACCTCGTATGAATCTGATCTCAGGTCCGAATGGGTTAAAAGAGAGGAGATAGAAAATGCTCCCACGTAGCAAGCAATGGAAAACGGACACAACGGTCCTCTGTATGTGTTCATTTATCCATTTGTGTCTCAGAGAGACTGGAAATGTTATGTTAACATTTTGTACACTCGAGTGAACAAAATGAACACTGGCGATTGCGTGGTCCCAGAGTAGTATCTAGTTTTCATGAATAAAAGGTGTATGATAAAGTAAATATGATGAAATGATAAAATAACTAAAGAAATAAAAAGCAGCCGCGCTTCCCCTGGAAACTGCCTGTGGTTAAGGCAAGTGGGTGCTCAGCTTTGAATATTACTTAACTCATAAAACCCAACTATGAGTGGAAAAAGCGACTATAAATAAAAGATGCAAGACTGGCTCAGATGCAATTTCTCATGCGTTTATTTGGCAAACAGCCTTCGATCTTCAGAGCAGATTGAAAGGTGTTCTGAGAAATTGCACCTGAGCCTCTTCATTCATTCCTTATAATTTTGGAGTGCCACTTTTTCCACGTAGTGGTATTGGAGGTGGTCTCCCTATACTCCTCCTCCTTTGAGACATTTAGGGCTCCATTTTGGTCACCGCTAAACCCCTTATCCCTAAACTTCTTTGCCTTTTTTTTTTTACTATTTTGCAAAACATTTTTGAATAGTTAAAATGGCCAGTCTACAAGCTCACAACGTGTCAATGTAGATTGGCTAGTTGAACTATTCAAAAAGGTTGAAAAGTACAGTAGTACTGCCTCAAACTTGTAGGCGCAATATATCCTCATGGCCAAGCAGAGATTCTGTCTTGGAAGAGTGTTCAAAATGTGGTCTCTCACGCAGGAGACCTGGGTCATTTTCTTCCCACACATGCAGACCAGCTCAGTGGCCTTGTGGTTAGAGTGTCCGCCCTGAAACTGGGAGGTCGGGGTTCGATCCCCGGCCGGGTCATAATACCAAAGACTGTAAAAAATGGGACCCAATGCCTCCCTGCTTGACACTCAGCATCAAAGGGTTGGATTGGGGGGTCAAATCTACTAATCAAATGATTCCTGAGCGCGGCACGGCTGCAGCTCACCGCTCCTTGGCTGCGGCTCACCGCTCCAAGAGATATGGGTCAAATGCGGAGAACAAATTTCACTGCGGTATAACGTGTGTGACAAATCGTATGACTTTGATGTGGAATATGTGTGCGGTTAGGATGACAGGGAGAAATGAGGCACCGCTACTTGTTGCCTCTGTTGAACCTTAACAGCTGTTATTGCTGTGGGTGGCGGGGTGGTGTTGGTGGGGCGTATATTCTTTCTACGTCCGAGCATAGACATGGTAACGCCCCGTCTGCCTCTGATTGGCCTATACCGACACTGCCCGTCTTGCCTGTCCTCCGAGATGCAAGGCTATACTCCGTGGTGGGAAATAATACAAGAGTACAAGAGAATGGCAACACGCGACAGTATAATTTGTAATTTTTGTAGAAGAGGCAAACTAATATTGTTTGTGCCGTTTGCTTTGATTGAATAATTGATTGAACACGTAGGCCTATGTACTATGATTTGATTTGAGTTGGTGTGGTATAACATTTATTCAGCTCATCAGTTGGTCGTCGCTTAAACCCATTTTGACCTGGGATCAGATTCTAAAAATGTCTTCTATACATTCTGACAGTTTTCTGATGTTTGTTTGTTTGTTTCTATGTTCAGTGGTTCTTTGATTTTTCACCGAGTGGCGTGCTATGAGCTTGTAGGTCTGCTATGTTTCAATAGCTACAGTAAAGCATAACATAATGCTAACACCAAAAGGGGTTCCGGCCCAAAATGGGTTAATCCTCCACAATGGCTTTGATGCCATAATGTCTCTGTCTCTCTCTCTCTCTCTCTCTCTCTCTCGCTGTCTCTCTCTCTCTCTCTCCATCCACGGCCATGGACAGAGCTCCTATTATGTCATCAAACAAGGGGGACTATTAGAGGAGGAAGAGAGGGGGGGGGGGGGGGGGGAGATGAAAGCCAGAGAAAACTACCTGTTCCACAAAAGCTAGAATTATTTAAAAAAAAAATATATATATATATATACCGGTAATTAAAGTCTTACATTACCCTGGCTGATCATCAAGGGCCCACGAAACAAACGGGGCGGCAGAGAGAGAGAGAGAGAGAGAGAGAGAGAGAGAGAGACAGAGAGAGAGAGAGAGAGAGAGAGAGAGAGAGAGAGGAGAAGCAGGATTCTCCTGTATAAAAAGCTCTCTGGCTTCTAATGGTAATTAAGGGCTCCGTCTCTGGAGAGGGGATGTTATTATAGAACAGAGGGGAGGTAATGGAGGGCGGGGGTGGGGGGTGGAAAGGGGGTAATGCCTGTCTTATACTGTACGTTGTTACAGTATATATACGCATGCCAGTGTCGTGCGTCCCAAAAGAGCCGATCTACAAGCTCACAAGGCATTGAGCGGCACAACACCCTTGTGAGCTTGTAGATCTTGTGGGGTCTTTTTTTCCCCGGAGTGAGACACCGGCGCCTATAACGGTCCGGAAGTATAAACCAGGCTTATTATAAGCTTGTGTTCATTGGCCTCCTTATTTCCTTGCACAGCCAAGCCCCGCCCAATCTATTCACCACCCATGGCTTATAGAGTAATGTCTTGCAGAAAACAGCGAGTTGAGAAAACAGGCTTGAAAGGTTCAACTTCTGTGGTCTCTAACATTACACCTAGCTACATGTTTGGTGCATTTATTTCATATTTACATGTCGATTTCAGCTCTGACATTTGTTTCAGACATGCTCGCTGTTCAGACCACACTGTATAACCCCGGCCGACACCACCTCCACCTCCACACCACCCTCCAGAGTTCCCCCCAACCCAACCTAGCTGCACTTCTTCTCCGCAATGCAGAGTAAGAGTATAATCAGTTGAGTTCACTCTGCCTTCACGGTTCCAACCTTAACTCTGCTGTGGTGCTGCAAAAAAAAGGAAAAGAAACACATGGGCGCGCGCACGCACGCACACACGCACGCACGCACGCACGCACGCACGCACGCACGCACGCATACAGACCTACCTATATGGTCGATGTTCTCAGGTTTTTCTTTTTCCTTTTTTGTTTTGTTTTGTATATAGTCACTGGAGAAACTGTGAAATTCTGTTTACACTATAGTATGCCTATACAGTGTCTCCCAGGCTCTCTCTCTCTCTCTCTCTCTCGCTCTCTCTCTCTCTCTGTATCTCTCTCCCAGTCTATCACTCATATCTCTCTATCTCTCTCTACTTTTAGTCACTCTAATTTGGCTTTTGATTGGCGTGTCTCTGCTGGCAGACATCCAGACAGGCCTTAATGTGGGTAGAGCCGCACCTTTCCTTTTTTTTTAGGTCTAGCGGTATATATATATTTTTTTTTTTTTCCTCACGGAACCTGCAGAACGGCTCCAACCCCGGTACGGTACGGTACGGGCACAGCAAGTTGTTGTCATGGTAACCTATACCAGGGGCTACAGAGTGGATGCAGACGGATGGCACTTTTCCCAGGGCGTTCCCCCCTCCTCCCTCCTCCCCCCTCCCCCCTCCCCCCCTCCCTCCCCCCTCCCCAACTGAGCCAACATACAATCGTCGCTGTCAGGCAGAAATATCTCCATGTTTCTGCTTCATGGGTTTTCTTTTGCCCTATGCTTAAACTTTGTCATACTAGTATACACTATCAAAGATAATGTTGTTAATTGCTATTTTGAAGGTATACAGCAATGTCCGTGTTCACCTATGTGACGTTAATGTGTGTGTTAATGTGACTATGAGCACCAGTATGACTATGAGTACCAGTAGGGGGCGCTGTCGTGCCAGAAACAGAAACAGAGAGAGAGAGAGAGAGAGAGAGAGAGATAGTGCTGCACTGTTGCCCGGAGAGGGGAGTTGCACCACTCAGTTCACACGGGTGTGATTTTTTTTTAAAGTAAGAGTTAAATTGGTTACGTGTCTGTGTGGTGTCTATAAATGTTCAACCCTGCATGAGAAGTCTTAGTTATAAGAGCTTGTGACTTCAATAATAATCACATCAAATCCATTGCATCATGTCCTTAAAAGTAGTCGTTTTGGACATACAATGTTTCCACCCCACAACCGATGAACACACACGCACCACAGTCCACCCCAATCCCACTAACCCCCCATAGTCCTCCCCATGACGCCACTAACCCCCCCCCCATAGTCCTCCCCATGACGCCACTAACCCCCCCCCCATAGTCCTCCCCTAAAGCCACTAACCTCCCAACAGCCCCTTCCCCGGAGGCATCTTCCCCGGCATTGAGACTGAGGTGAGCCGAGCTCAGGGAACAGGGATCAGGTATTTTTAGTGTGACCGGGAATGGAATGACATTTTTTTTCAAGGGAACCTTCTCCGTTACACACTTTTAGACTCTGCACTCTGACTCTTATATATATACAGTATACGCCACTGTCATTTCTGTACTCCTTCATTATTATTTTCATCTCCCTTACTATTCCTCCTCCACTCTGACTCCCCCCCCCCCCCCCCCCCCCCCCCTCCTCCTCCTCCAACTCTATGTCCGTTTCTCTCGTCACTGGAGTGTGTTGTGTGTGTGTTGTGTGTGTGTTGTGTGGTGCATTTACATAGCTCCTTTATCCAAGGATGCTTTACATAGATTGTGCATTTCATTCACCCATTCACACACACATTCATACACCGATGGGGTTAAGAAACCATGCAAGGCACCAACCAGCACATCAGGAGCAATTAGGGGTTTAGTGTCTCTTGCTCAAGGACACTTCGACACTAACTCTGGGGGAGCCCGGGTTTACTTTATTTGTTTATTTGGACAGGACAATACATATTAATGGACGTCCCATGGACGTAAATACACCGGATATATAGCACAATTTTCATCTGCAGTTTCATCACAGGAAACACAAAACGGAAAAACAAGACAGTCAAACAGTGGAAACATTTACATAACATAGGGAACACAGCATGAGAAAAAAGAAATACACCTAAAATAATCATGAATAGTTGCAGCTTTGGTTTTCAAGCAACCATATATTTTTTCAGATTGTACTTAAAAGAGGGACATGTAGGACAATCCCTTATTTATACGCAGAGGAAGGCCTTTCAATTTCAGTTTGAACACAAGTGTGATTCTTTAAATGCACAGAGGGATGGAGCTCCTGTTGTCTTCAAATATACACGCAGGCATACAAAGGTATACGCACACACGCACGCACGCACGCACATAAAGGCACAGATACATACACACGACAGGACACAGGCATATAATATAGTATGGGTGGTGCACACACACATTCACTTCAATTGAAAGTCATTGAAGAATGCTTTATAATGTTACCATAAATGAAGACTTCCCAACCATTGGTCTCCCTCCTACAATAATAGCCCATTCTGACCGGGAACCCGTTTTGGTGTTAGCATCATGTTGTGCTTTAGCTATTGAAAAATAGCAGATCTACAAGCTCATAGCGCGCCACCGAGTGGCGCGCTACGAGCTTGTAGGTCTGCTATTTTTGAAAAATCGAAGAGCGACTGACATTTTTAGAATCTGATCTCAGGTCAGAATGGGTTCATCAGACCCAGTGTGTGTCCAGTGGAAACCTTGTATGAATCTGATCTCAGGTCAGAATGGGATAGAGACGCATAATGGCAGACGGGTGTGAGTGTGAGAAAAGAAAAGCATTACTCACCGAGTCTCTCAGCGACGCATGGGGGGGGGGGGCGTGATTGACAGGGTTCCGTTTGGAGGACTCCTGCCGAGATCGCCGCAGGACACCTTTTTGTCTTTCACTCTCTGCACGAGTTCTGTGTTTCACTCACTGCAGCTGTTAGAAAAAGAAGAAAGAAAAGCCAAAACCTGGAATATCTTAAAAACCAGTGGTTCTCAAAGTGGGGTCTGCACATGGTGAGGAGGACCCCCCCACGGGTCCTTGAGGGAGTTCCAAGGGGTCCCTCTCCTAGCAACATAATATAGCTTAAACATCTGTTTCACCACTTTAACCCATTTAGGCCTGACGTCGAAATTAAAAAAAAAAAGTCAATATTTCATGTCAAAGACCCCAAAAACTATATGTAATTGGCCCCTCCGCCCCCCCCCCATCTGAAAATATGTTGTTCCAGGGACCTCCCCAGAAGCAAAGATTTGAGTTAAAATCGTTCACTCTGTAACTATATATTTTTTTACACAAATATTCTCTTCTGGGTGTTCGTCAGTGGCACAACATATTTTCAGCTGCGGGGTCCTTTTGGCGGTCCTTGACATGACAACGTTCGGGAACCCCTATGATCTGAAATGATATACATAGGGCGACTGTGGCTCAGGAGGTAGAGCAGGTCGTCCAATGATCCCTGGGTCGGCGGTTCGAATCCCGGCTCCTCCTGTCCACATGTCGAAGTGTCCTTGGGCAAGACACTGAACCCCACATTGCCTCCAATGAGTCGGTCGGTGTGAGCTCGCCACCATTGTGTGTGAATGTGGGAAGTGTGGACGCTGCATGGCGTCAACTGTTCGCCGCTTCACCTCCCAATGTATGAATGAATGAACCACTGTAATGTAAAGTGCTTTGAGCACTTGGAAAAGCGCTATAAAAATGCAATTCATTACATTCACATAGTGTAATGCTTATGTGTTATAGCCAGTATGACTGCACTTCCAAGTGCTGACGTCCATTTTGTATCATCACCATGCGGTACAAATATCACACTGGAAGGGACGGCGAATAGCTGTGGTCACATCATGGTCACAGAGAGAGTTAGAGAGAGAGAGGCTATGGTCACACAGAGAGAGAGAGAGAAGCTTCCACATAGATTGATAGGATGGATAGTGAGAAGATGACAGTGTTTGAGGCTGAAGTGGTGGATCATCAGGACAAGGACTTTGTACTTTGCAGAAACAGTGTGTGTGCTGTCTACTCCAGAGCGGTAGTATGTGTCATGAAACATCAAACGCGTGCTGCGCGCTGCGGCTATATGACTTATTCAGAAAAGCAACGGCGGTTTGTTTGCTTATTCTACAAATAAAACATGGCCGCGGTGCCTGTCGACGACGCAAACAAATTCACACAAGTCAAACTACAGTATATCCTTCCCGACTATGTCATATTATAGCATGTATATACCGTGTATATATGAAGTCGCTGCTCAGATTTCACGCACATGTCTTAATATATCCGATGGCTCGTCGAGTCGTCGTTATGCCTCATGCAGTTTGGTTTGATTGTTCCATCTTCTGCTCTTTTGCTGAATTTCCGAAACTATTGTGCTATAGAGTATATTCTCTGCGTACGTTTTGCATTCCTCTGGTTTGGAAGTATATACGCTCTCCTCCTCTGTGGAGCCTAATTATCCCTAATTATCCTGAATGAAGTGGCTTCAGCTAAACACGCAGCACCGATGCACACAATATTTCTACAACACCATTTAGGGGGCTGGCTGGCGGTGGCTCAGTGGTTAGAGTGGCCGGATGGATGGGGGTCTACTTGACATGAGAAAGGTTGAGCACCAACTGACACAGAAACATAGGGTTTTTCAGAATACTGTTTAGAGTTTAGAAGGCATTTTGTAAATGGGTTAAATTGAGACATTTAGACCCAGGTATAAGTAGTAAGTAGGCGTATTGTCTGTGCTCTCTCTCTCTCTCATGTGAGAGAGAGAGCACAGGTTCCCATACTATACGGCATAGGACAAAAACCCTATACAGACTGCAGCTTTCATCTGAGTCCAAAAAATGTGAGGATTTTTATACCGTCTCCCCCTGCATGCAGCCTTCACCCATGTCTCCAGTCTATCCCTCGTGCAGCCGTCATCTCTCAGCTGAATGGCGTCAAAATTGAATCATTACAGCTCCATGCAGCTCCGAGTGCTGAGATGAGACTTATTATCAGTTGTGTCCTCTGCCAAGGACTGCTTGTGTCAAGCAGGGCCTGTATAGCAGTGACTATACAATACCGCCAATGGCTGCTCTGTGAGAAATATATAGAGGCGGATCCTCAGAGGAGGAAAAAGAAGTCTTCTCTCCCGTCAAAGGCTCATACTTTTAGGTGATCACCTTATCACCTTCACCTTCATAATGAGCCGAGGCCATCATACTCGCGGTGATGTCCTTCAAGCATTGACACCACCTGAAATTCTATACAAATACCTTCTAAATCCTGACAGTTTTCTGATAAACTAATAAAGTTTCTGTGTCAAAAACTGGAGTATGTATGAACCAAGTTGAGGCTCTATGACCAACTTCCTGCCGGGAGGGAGGCGCGGGCGGGGGGGGGGGGGGGGAGGGGGCAGAGGCAGGGTGTCAATCATTCCGAAGATTACATGGATTTGTTCCCCCACACCCACACATATAGCATGCATGCCAACACACACACACACACACACGCGCGCGTGCATGCGTGCACGCTTTTGCACGCACACGCCAACATGCCATCGCTTAATCATCATGCTCTCGTGCACACTCGAGCGGCAGAGGAACATCTTTCATGCCATTAAATCCTGCCACGTAGCTGTAAATGGCACATTTATTCTCAGGGTTTTAAAAAGGTTACAGTGGTATAGACTTGATTTGGCTTTGGGGGTTTGTTTTGTTGGGAGAACAATGGTCCGCAACAGACTGTCTGAAACCTCACTTGAATGATTATGGCTATTATTTGGTTCCCATGCAAAGTGGGGTCTGGGGGGGGGGGGGACGGACGGACCCCCAGGGGTCCTTGAGGGAGTTCCAGCTAAATGAAAGTTAGGAACCAAATTACCCCTTATGGGTCTGTAACTCTGAGAGTGGTGTGCAAATGGAACCAAATTCCATGTGTATACACTTGTTAAATTAACGTTCATTTTACAATGTTTTGGGGCTCCCACTTCCCAGAGATAGAAATGCCATTAAATGGTGGTACGTCATATACGTAGACTAACTGTGAGTTCTTGGAATTAAACGGGTTGAGAATCACTGCTAGAGCCGTACAAATCTTCTCTTTTCAAATGGGGGTCTGCGGGGGCTAATTATAGTGTCAATTTGGGGGTCCTTGACATGAAAAGGTTTTGGGAACCAGTGGTGTAGGTGTGCTGTTCCTGCCAAACGTCTATGCTGAACTTCAGCTCAACTCATGGTGAAGATTTGTAGAAGTTAGAAAGGAAAAGCATCACATTTAATTGTTGCACAGAGAAGGAGTGCAGGGTGCACTCTCTGTGCTGCTTCTTCTAACACAAATGATGTTTGCAAGCCCACACAGCTGATTACTATCCAGTGCAATCATCTAGCGGACTGACCTCATGCTTCCTTCTATGCATGAGGAGTCCAAGCTGCTTTTCACCTGACACATTATTCCGACCAGTTCCTTTCCCCTCCGTCAGGCTAGCCTGGTTAATAAACCAGACTAATATCGCACGGACCGCGGGATATTAGTCTGGGGAGGCTCAGCTTGGATTTCATTTCCAGGGCGGCGGGTTGAAACATTTTCTCTTTGACGCAATTGGTCAGAGCTACTGTCAGTCAAAGGTCTCAAGCATTGAAAGTCACTGTACCAAAGCCCGCCCATATTGCATACCGTGTCCCGATTGGCCGCCCCATTTCTCTGGTGTAGGAAATGGGCGTACAATTGAGCCTCTCCAGACCGTAATCCGCCGGCAGGCAATTTTCTTTTTGCCAACGGCAACCATCAGGCGCCCCGGCTGGCCAGGGGGGAGGCAGTTTTAGAGACCAGGATTACTGCATGTTTTCGTGAGGGTATACCTAAACCCTAGGGCACACGGGGAGAACATGCAAACTCCACACAGAAAGGCCCTTTATATAAGATTTATAATTCTAATAAATAATAAACACAACATATATAAATAACCATATAACATAACCTGTAACCACGTGGCATCCTCCTAGCGTATATAATATCGCTGCAGATTATGCATGCCTGGCTGTGGCGGGCGAGGGGGGAAGCCATTCATCACAGCTCTTTTATATAGGCATTGTATGTATATGTCAATATCCATAGATAATGATGGAATGCCCCGTGTTGAGAGCACAGCTGCTGCTCGTTTCACGTTAACCCAGTTTGGGCGGGAACCCCTTTTGGTGTTTTAAGCATTATGTCATACTTTATAGCTATTGAAAAATAGCAGATCTACAAGCTCATAGTGCGGCACTCGGTGCCGCGCTACGAGCTTGTAGGTCTGCTATTTTTGAAAAAATCGTGAAAATGTGGCACCATATTCTTTCAGAGCGAACATTTTTAACTCAAAGGTTATAGCTTCTGGGAGGTGTCCCTGCATGGAACAACATATTTTCAGATGGGGGTCGGTGGCCAAATATGTATAATTGTTGGGGTCCTTGACTGATATAGAAACATGCGTTTTTCAGCAAACTGTCATGTCCGAAGACATTTTGTAGAATCTTGTGTCAGTCCTAAATGTGTTAAAGGGGGGCAGGTAAAGATATAAACGAGCCTATGTGTGCCGTAACACTTTGCTGTGTGAGTGCTTGTCATGTTTCTTCCTGATTGTCGCGTGGCCACGTGACGGCATGCTCTTTTAAAGCCTCCCGCCAGCCCAAGGTCATAGTTTAACTTTGCCCCTATGTTTCCCTCCCTCTCTCTCTCTCTCTCTCTTCCCATAATAGCTTTAGCTTGTAATTTATTGCATTGTTCTAATGAAATGGACCTGCTGGGCCTTTAAGTGTCTGTGTTTTAACATGCATGCATATTTCTTCCGTGAAGAAGCCCATGGTTATCAAGGTTTGAGACCATGCCACGCACGCACGCACACACACACACGCACACACACACACACGCACACGCACACGCACACGCACACGCACATATTTATTGGCATACCTGCCCACTTGTTTCAGTAGATATGTGCACTGGCTTTTCTCATTTGAAACATTATTCATTTAGAATTAATTTAGATTTCCCTCTTTCAGACAAATGAAGCAAAGACAAAGGGGCTATTCTTGTATTTATAAGTCACCACGGGTAGCGTGGTGGGTTCTGATAATAATCACGTTGCTATGCAATGTGACAATGCATGGGAGAGAGCCGAGGGATTTCCAGACAGAGCGCAGTTCCTTTTTTCTGTAACTCTCGATATGGCGTGGGAGTTTATTCACCTCATTGTTAATAGCTTTCTGACCATCTGTTCCAAACTTCAACCAGCTTGTCCGTATATCCCCCGTCCTCCTCCTGCTGCAGATACAGTGTCTGTGACTCTACAATTTACAATTTACAATTTAGGCATTTAGCAGACGCTCTTAATCCAGAGCGACTTACATTAAGCAAGAACAAAAAAGCATGGGAATACATCACATAAAAACATTTATCATGAAACATGTGTAAGCTAAGAAAGTAACAGTGGAATATCTATAATGAAACTATACATATAAGCTATACATCTATACTACTATGCTATACATATGTACTATGACGTGCTATGACAATAGCACATACAATGCACTTATGCTGTCTACATAACATGCTATAAGTCTGTATCAAATGCTATCTAAGTCTACAGAATTGCTATCTAAGGGGGTGGGGTAAGTGCTATGGGCCATGATGGAGTCTGAAAAGGTGGGTTTTCAGACTACGGCGGAAGATTGGGAGTGATGCTGCAGTTCTGACTGCAATGGGAAGTGCATTCCACAGTTTTGGAGCCAGAAGGGAGAAGAGTTTGGGACGTGTGGAGCGTTGTCCCGGCGTTTTTAGTGAGGGTACTTCCAGCTTCCCTGCGTTGGCTGATCTGAGTGAGCGGGAGGGTTTGTAGGGTTCGATCATACTTGCAAGATATGGGGGAGCCATACCTTTGGTTGCTTTGAATGCCAGCATCAGAGTTTTGTATTCTGTGCGGGCAGCGACCGGGAGCCAGTGGAGGGAACGGAGCAGGGGGGAGACATGTGAGAATTTTGGCTGGTTGAAGACCAAGCGAGCTGCGGTGTGTAGCAGCACACTCTGTGTGTAGCTTAGCATCTTTGTGTCTTTCGCATCTGCCCGTGTGGCATAACATTGTGCCCTCCCACCACTGCACCAACTTACTTGTCCAGGTGCTAATTTGAGAACTAGCCCAAATTAATAATGTGCCCCCCTGCTGCGACAATTTAAAATTTAAACTTCTATGACAGTGCTGAAATAATGAAGTGACATTAATCCGGTACAGTGTGTCAGTCAGCCCTTCGGTCGCCCGTCGCCTTATTAAGGTGTCTTACTGGTCTTGTACTTTGCTGGCTTTAGCTAATGAAGGAGTCACGCCTGTCTTAATGCGAAAAGACAAAAAGAAAGAATGATATATCTGCATGCAGGGGCTGTGTGTCCGAGCTGTACATTTCCGTTTCAACAGCCTTTTACCAGCTGTAGTTTGGGTTTTATCGGTTGGTTGCTGACCTCTTCACCCTCTCAACTTGTCTCAAGTACAGTAAAGTGTGCAGGGTGAGTTCTACAGTAGTTACTGTACAACGTGAACATGCACACGCAGCCTCTCTGTCCTGAATTGATCTGCACAAGGTTTTTGGACGAGTCAGGGGGAAAAGCCTGCTGTTTGAAGCTGCTGTGGACTTATTGTAATGAATAAAACATGATTTTGTACAAACTCTATGTGTGGTATAGGGTATATGTTAAAGGCCAATTCCGGACAAGCAGGTTTTTTTTTCTCTTCGTTGTGGCGATCTGCAACAACAGAGCGGAGAAGGAACTCTCGCGCTGCGCAGCTGTAATGCATTGGGCCTCAATTTCCCTTAAAACAATATAAGTATAGCACATCTGCATGTTGGCTGGAGGCTCTCCCTATATACTCTTCCATTGAGAAATGTAGACCCATGACCAGCTGCCCTGCCTGAAGCTCATAGCGAGCGTGCGTGTGTGCGTGCGCTGCTGATGATCTGGCAGTGATAACTGTGATGGTTGAGGCACACCGGCGGTGGTACCAGGTATACATGCAGTGATGGTTGAGGCACACCGGCGGTGGTACCAGGTATACATGCAGTGATGGTTGTGGCTCAGTAGTAATAGCTTGGGCCTGGGCCAGCCTGCATGGGCTCCCATAGCTCACTGTCCGCCTGTCTCTGTACTCTGCTCTGGACTGCATGGTGGAAGGTGAGAGCCTCGTATATAGGAGAGCACAGCTGCCTGTTGGATTAGAGGAAGTCGGCGGGAGGCCGTCGGCACTCGGCGGGTTTATCTGTGATTTCCCCGGGAGCACAGTGGAGACTTCCTCTCGGCGAGGGAGGGGGGGGGGGGGGGGGGGGGGCAGCCGGCATGAGCGTGAAATTCCCAGATTGAAAGTCATCTCTGGGATACGGCATGCAGCGGCAGTGGGGAGCATGAGGAACCACCAGAAGAAACTGTGGAAGCTTGCCATGTTTTTGTGCACATACATACATACTGTACATACACAGACACAAATGTGCACCTGTGTATAGCTGCTTATAATGTCTGTACTCAGTTTGAGCATTAGGCAATCCAGCGAGACCCTATAGCTATTTGTGTCTGTATCTCTATATCTCTGTGTACAGTACATTGTGTGTGTGTGTGTGTGTGTGTGTGTGTGTGTGTGTGTGTGTGTGTGTGTGTGTGTGTGTCTGTGTGTGTGTGTGTGTCTGTGTGCGCGTGGTATACGCATGTATGAGCTGACAGTACACATAGGTCCTGGTTTGCTATAGGTATATATACAGCTTGTACTTGTAGCCTTTGTAGAGCCTGCCTCTGAACAAATACCAAGCTGAGAGTGGCTGTTGAACTTTGGAAATGTCAGCCACTGCTCTTCACAGACCCCGCTATCAGCTCATTCCACGGTGTCCTCCCAGCCCTCCAATGCCTGCCACAGCGAAAAGTTTCTTTGTGCCGTGGCTGACCTACCTAAATCTTTTGAAGTTGTGTGTCTGGCTTGTGTGGGTCGGGTTAGGGAGGAGGAGGATACGTGTCCTCAGCTGGAGTCTCGAGTACACAGGCCGAATTTAAAACATAACCTTGCCAGATTTTTCATCTCGGTCTCTGTCTCCCCGCTGCGTGACATTGTTCCAAGGTCGAGGGATTTTTTGGGAATGTGTCCCCCTTGAAGTGATTAGTGTGGGCGAGCGAGGGTTAAGCAAGAGCACTGGTTCTTAACTTAGAGTCCAGGCAGGGACACCCAGGGGGGGGGGGGGTCTTTGAGGGTCCAAATGTAGCCTTAGAGTTACATTAACATGAGGACGTTACAGTGTAGAATGGGGTCCCAGAGGATAAATATCATATATATCAAATGGGGGTCTGTGCCCTAATGGAGCCGGTGAGCCGCCCCTCGTCCGGAATGGTTGAGAAATGACAGAGTTACTGTGTGGGGGTCCCCAGGGGTTCGCTCTACTGTACTCTACTGTACTGTCACTGTACTGTACTGTAACACCCCAAATTATCATATATACAACAGTTAATATATGTGTGTGTGTTAGGCTGCGCAACAGGGACACTTGGTTGTGAAAACCAACCAAGCGCTATTTTCGTGCTCGGACACAGCCCAGGTACAACCCAGGTACCCAGGCAGGGACACACATAGCTCTCTATAGGAGTGGTTGAAGAGCCTACAGCACTATTGCAGCATCCCACCTGAAGCAGAGTCCAATGCACTGACTGGGCTGTCATGCTGAAGCCATGGAGCTATCCATGGTGCTGGAACAGTCTTAGTAGCCTTGGCTAAAGGGATATTTCGCTTTCACAAATTTCAAAAGTAATTTTATCGTCTACTCAGGCTTATGTGAACACAACAGACAGTTTTTTAAGTTACTTGATTGTAAAAAAAAAAAAAAAAAAAAGTAAGAAAAAAAAGTAGTAAGAAAAATAAGCCATGACAAGCAACCTAAAAAGGTTTTTGATGGTCGTTTTGATGTTTTAGTCTCCTCTGGCCTTCTCCTGGAGGACATTATTTTCCAAAAGAATTATTACAAGATAAATAAAACCCCTAAACGATAAATCACGGCCCCCTCACGTACAGTATAAGAAGGACAATATGCAGTGAAGTCACCAGGAAAACAGGACGGGTGTTTTCCATGAATCTATCATTGCTCAAACGGTGTTTGAAGTTATAATGGGTTTGTATAGGTTGGCGGCGGGGGGGCAGCTAAAGTGAATGTCAAAGATCTAAATAAATACTGAATCAAGCAATTCAAAAACTGTCTGGGCTGTTCAAATAAGACCTGAGTAGACGATAACGTTTTTGTGAAAGTGAAATATCCCGTTAAGAATAAGGCAAAATATTCACCCCAGAAAAGACTGCCATTCGCCTCACACTCCTCCTTACATGCAACCCCTGCTGTGAGACAAGCCTTTCCCCCCCGACCCCCTTTAAGCTTCTGTCCCGGTCCTTCAAATCTGCACGTCTGGCCCTCAGCCAGACACTGCACACACACACACACACACACACACACACACACACGGCCCTCTGGAGGGGAGTGTCCTTCATCACAGAGTGTGTGTAGTACAGTCTGATGATAGTACTGTTTACATGCTGCTGGGGTTGATCCATTGTGAGACAGTGCAGGCGTGTGATTGCTGCACTCAGTCTCAGTGCCCTTTGAGAACGATACTTATACAAAGTAAACTATATCTACTGTATGTACAGCACACTGTGTGCGTGTTTTTGTACGTGTACATATAATTACGGCAATTACTGCTTTGAAAAGGCCATGCATGGGAGATGAGAGTTTTTTTTCTTCTTCTAATAGGCCCATCTCTAATTGGCTTACACAAGGTCTTAAATGTACGTGTACGTGGTCACTTGGCAAAAGCATTAGCATTCATCTTTCCGTCTGGGCCCTGCATCAAGGATTTTGAATTAGAAACGGTAATTCATTTGAAAAAAATGTAAATTGTGTCTACACAGGTTTTGATTGTCAGATACTCAGGCGTACTCTGCAGGCACTGGGCCGTATAGATAAACTGCACCGTGAATTCTTATTACGGGGTTTGAAACGTTGCTGTCTTATACACGCTTATCAATTATTATCTTCTTCTGCTTTAAATGACGTGGAATAAATCTGATAAGAAACCATAGCACGTGGAACAGAAGACAAGCAGCCTCACGTGAAACGGTCAGCTCTTATGTCACCTGCTGCTGCTGCTGCTGTTCAATCCTGACCTTCCTATAGTTGTAAAAGGAAAAACAAACATTAAAGTATAAGCGTTCCCTCCATTGCCTCTCGCTCCAACTCTTCTACCCATTCATGGACACTGATGATTCTCCAGGGGAGTTTGTAAGGAAGCTCTTGGGTGCCCCCCTGTGTTCAGTCCCAGTTTATTTACATCGGGGAACCTGTGTGTGTGTTTTGTTTGTATGTACAAATGTATGTGCGTGGGTGGCGTCATTGTGTATACATGCGTGCATGCAATTTCTTACACTCTCCAGAGTTAAATTAATTATTAATTATGTGTTCGACGACCACAGAATCCAGAATAAGTGTTAAACATACTGTACGTGCAGGTCACTACTATATCTGCTATACCAACTGTATATGATTCAGAGTGTTGATGCTGTATACTAGTGTCTCAAGGCATTTAACCCATTTAGGCCTGACTTCGAAATGATAAAAATGTCTTCTAAATCCTGACGGTTTTCTGACATACCTATATGTTTCTATGTCAGTGGTGCTCAATATTTCACGTCAAGGACCCCAGAAACTATATGTAATTGGCCGCGATCTTTCAAAAATCGCAGACCTACAAGCTCGTAGCACGGCACCGAGTGCCGCACTACGAGCTTGTAGATCTGCTATTTTTCTATAGTTAAAGTCTTAAAAGGGGTTTCCCCGTCCAGAATGGGATAAACATATAAGGCATCGACATGACGTAATGCCTTGTGCCACAGCAGCGCACACACACACACACACACACACACACACACACACACACACACACACACACACACACACACACATACTCAGCAGCAGCAGCTCTGGGACAGAGGCTATATGGAGAGTGACAGTGTGTCATGTCTGCTGTCCTGTCCTGTCCTCAACAGGAGGTGCCCTCAACCTGACGTGCCGGGCGTTCTTCGGATACAGCGGAGACGTGAGCCCGCTCATCTACTGGATGAAGGGGGACAAGTTCATCGAGGACCTGGACGAAGAGAGGGTACAGGAGGGCGACATCAAGTAAGATATTATCAGCCTGCATGATATGAACATGCTATAATGACTCAGGACGGACTACAGACATACAGTACATACAGTACATACTACATACAGTACATATTACATACTACATACTACAGGATGTGTATACCAACATCACGATGTGTCATTGTCCATTCACAAAGAGAGAGAGATAAAATTGTCTTGTTATTAGGCTCTATTTTTGAGGGGAGCTAGCCCCTCCTATATACAGGTTTAATTAGTTAGCGCCACCAGGAGGCCGACTTTTTGCTAATAGTCCCCCAGATTTGTCCAAAAATCCCGCAAATCGTAACACATATCTCTAAAGTCATGTGTTCAAGCCGGATCTGTCCGATATTTCAGATTCCATCCTAATTGGCTAACATTGGGCTTTCAAAGTTTGCAGGACTATGGCCCGTTTTGAACAAAAAAGCCTCAAATAATGAACGCAGCGTGCGGTTTACGTGAAATCTTTCACGCACTTTCCTACTAGGCTGAGGAATATATCCCACCCTTTTGGCCTGTTATAGCGCCACCGACACAGGTGGGTTTTTGCAAAACACATTTTCGGAACAAAATGCCTCAAATCATCCAATTTCCGTCAAAGGCATAACAACAACAGGCTCCCTTTTCACATTGGCCTATTATAGCGCCACCAGGAGGCCACAACCTGACCTGCCCTGGTGGAGACCTGGGCACTTTTTCTAGTTGGACATGAATTGTGTTGCTTCGCACGTGTGAGCGTGTAGTTTTGAAACGTGCGTGCGTCCGTGCGTGCGTGCGTGATCATAAGATGCACAACCACCAACCAAGTGCACGCAAGCACACACGTGTACAATGACTTTCAAAATATGTTCTATCATTTGGGAGCCCACAGTAATGGTTGGCACGCTACACCCCCGCAACTCCAGAATGTATAATATAAAGTGCATCCATTAAAACTTTTCATTTTTTTAAATTATTTTACCTTTATTTAACCAGTAAAAACACTCAGTGAGACTGAGTCTCTTTTTCAAGTGGGAACTGGCCAAGAGGCAGAAACATAATTACACTTCTATGCTGCATCGTACATGTCAAATTTACACAACAGCCACATAATACAGCCATGACATGGAAACCTCAAGAAACCTATACAAACTTTGTATAGGTTTCTTGAGGTACAATACAACAAATCTCCAACAATGGTACACCAACAGTGACCGGGCGCAAGAAACACACAATGTACATTTTAAACAGGAAAAACTTAATATATGAGGCATATATTATGCCAAGGCTATAGTATGCATCCGAACATGTGCAAACATGTTGCACTGTACATATAAGATGATCCTTTTGAAACTTCTCAAAGGAACTTTTCAAGGCCAATTGTAGTCTGAACTGCAGGTCATTCCAAACTGCTTTATAAATGAGAGTGTATGAATAGCATAGCCATCTTGTGACGCTATCCTTTTGTATGGGAATATTCAGAGTGTCTTACTCGCCACCGTCCTCCTCTCTCTCTCTCTCTCTCTCTCTCTCTCTCTCTCTCAGTGCAATAACAAAACGAGCGAGTTGATATATAAAGTGAATATTTTCTCATGCCCAATAAAGCTCCATTGAGGCCTGGGCCATGGCTCAGCGGTCCAGGCACCTTGGCTCGTAATCCAGTCTGGCAGTGTGCCGCTGGTTCAACTCCCGATCCCGACGGCCTTTACTGCATGTCTCCCCCCCCCCCCCCCCATCTCTCTCCCCATTTCCTTTCAGCCTACTGTCTGTCCCTCCATAAAGAAAATATAAAATAAAGGCGAAAGCCAAAAAAAGTAATAAAGCTCCATTGAATTTAATATTTCAAGATATGTTTGAGTGGAATGAGGAGTTTTTTATTGAAGGTGCAGGAGGGCCGTATTAAAATAAATACATATCACCACCGTTCTCTCCCCCCCACCACCCCCCCCCCTCTCTCTCTCTCTCTCTCTCTCTCTCTCTCAGCAATGTGTAGGCAAACACCTGTCACACACAGTCACACACACGCATGCTCTAGTGATAACAATCGACTCTAACAACAACACGTTTTGTGCGCACTCTTAAGTGGTCGCGTGACCAAAAAAATGCACGTTATCTTTATGCGTACGCCCAGTCGTGTATTACCTTTGTGTTCCCATTGTGAGATGGTGGGAAAGTACACGATGTGTCTATGCATTGATGTGCTGCGCAGACATCAAAGCATGCACGCACGTGCGCACGCTGTCACACTGTCTGTCTCTGTCTCTCTCTCTCTCTCTCTCTCTGTCTGGGCCGTATATAAGACATTTAAAACAACAGTTCCATTTCCATGTTTCTCTCTCTGTCTCTCTCTCTCTCCCCTTCCCTACGGGGTGTGTGTAGCACATTTAAACGAGTGCATTCTCTCTAGTCCGTCTGCATGTTCCCCCATTAGGAGGCCTGCCTAGTGCCGGGCCGCTGTTTGGAGAGAGACTGCTAGCTCTGGGGAGACAGCGCTGTCAGATGGTTAACAACCGCCATCTTTCAGAGCGCCGCCGCCGCGCCCGCTCGCTATCGGCCTCACCGCAGCCAGCATGCAGATGGGGGGGGGGGGGGGCATGGCGCCTGGCGGAGGAGAGGGTGGGGTGGGGTGGTCTAGGGTGGAAGTGTTGTTTTTGTCAGCTAATTTTAGTTCTCTCTTGAATAGTTTTCATTTGGTCTCAGTCACATTTTAGTCACCTGGAGTGTTTTAGTGTTTAGTTTTAGTCGACTAAATGTCATGAGATTTTAGTCAACGAAAATCTACAGTTGATTTAGTCGACTAAAATGTATTCTCGTGGCCCTTGATGTTGTCGTATAATGACTGATTTTAGACTCGCTGAAAATAGCCGATCTACAATCTCACAACGCGACGCGTTGAGCTTGTAAATCTGCTATTTTCAGCATGCAACCAAGTGCAAAATGACTCCTAACATTCTAGTCTATAGTTTTTATTTGTCGACGAAATTGTCAGTATATATTTAGTCTTACTTTTAGTCATCATATAGCTTATAGTTTTCATGTCGTTTCCATTTAGTTGTCGTCAGTGAAAAAAGGTAGTCGACGGACATTTTTAGTCGTAGTATTAGTCGACGAAAACAACACTGGGGGGGGGGGGGGGGGGCTAAGGGGGGAGCCCAACAGGAGGAGAGGGTGTGGGGGGGGGGGGGTGTGGGAGAGGGTGGGGGCATGGAGGAGGAGGAGGGTGCAGATCCGCATATAGAGCAGTGGTTTTCGAACCCTTTTCACGTCAAGGCCCACGGACAGAGGACTACCATTCCATTTGAGCCACGGACAGAGGACTACCATTCGATTTGAGCCACGGACAGAGGACTACCATTCGATTTGAGCCACGGACAGAGGACTACCATTCCATTTGAGCCACGGACAGAGGACTACCATTCCATTTGAGCCACGGACAGAGGACTACCATTCGATTTGAGCCACGGACAGAGGACTACCATTCCATTTGAGCCACGGACAGAGGACTACCATTCCATTTGAGCCACGGACAGAGGACTACCATTCCATTTGAGCCACGGACAGAGGACTACCATTCCATTTGAGCCACGGACAGAGGACTACCATTCCATTTGAGCCACGGACAGAGGACTACCATTCGATTTGAGCCACGGACAGAGGACTACCATTCCATTTGAGCCACGGACAGAGGACTACCATTCCATTTGAGCCACGGACAGAGGACTACCATTCCATTTGAGCCACGGACAGAGGACTACCATTCCATTTGAGCCACGGACAGAGGACTACCATTCCATTTGAGCCACGGACAGAGGACTACCATTCCATTTGAGCCACGGACAGAGGACTACCATTCGATTTGAGCCACGGACAGAGGACTGCCATTCGATTTGAGCCACGGACAGAGGACTGCCATTCGATTTGAGCCACGGACAGAGGACTACCATTCGATTTGAGCCACGGACAGAGGACTGCCATTCGATTTGAGCCACGGACAGAGGACTACCATTCGATTTGAGCCACGGACAGAGGACTACCATTCGATTTGAGCCACGGACAGAGGACTACCATTCGATTTGAGCCACGGACAGAGGACTACCATTCGATTTGAGCCACGGACAGAGGACTACCATTCGATTTGAGCCACGGACAGAGGACTACCATTCGATTTGAGCCACGGACAGAGGACTACCATTCGATTTGAGCCACGGACAGAGGACTACCATTCGATTTGAGCCACGGACAGAGGACTGCCATTCGATTTGAGCCACGGACAGAGGACTACCATTCGATTTGAGCCACGGACAGAGGACTGCCATTCGATTTGAGCCACGGACAGAGAGGACTACCATTCCATTTGAGCCACGGACAGAGGACTACCATTCGATTTGAGCCACGGACAGAGGACTGCCATTCGATTTGAGCCACGGACAGAGGACTACCATTCGATTTGAGCCACGGACAGAGAGGACTACCATTCGATTTTTGACCCAAAACGAAAGAATATCTTGTTCTCACCGGATAACATTTCGTCCCCATGCTCTATTGATGTGGTATAGCATTAGGAGAGATAACAGGCAAAACGTTGATCAAAATGACAATTCTCCTACTTTCTCTAATTGTGTATAGACTGTAAATGAAGTAATGCACATGATCAACTCTTGAGGACACATCTGCGATATCGCAACTTTGGCGCGTGCGTGTATAATATACAACTCAAACAAGGCTTGCTTTAACCACCACACAACACATAACACTCTCTCAGTTAATCGCTTTGCCCTCTCGCTCGTTCATTCCATCGCCCCCCTGACACTAAATGCCAGGATTCCCCCCACTCATCAAGCTGAGGGTGGTGGTGAAGGGGGGGGGGAGTCATCTGTTCAATAATTCATAGCGATATTTCATGCCAAGCGGATCAATAATGTATTTGATCATGCATTCTTTATTGTCTATGGCTATGCCATTACCCCGAGGCCCTGCTCTGATCTCGCCGATGCCTCTTTTGCTTTACTCCCGGCGTGAAGACAGAGAGAGAGAGAGAGAGAGAGAGGGATGGGACAGTGCAACGAGAAAGTTGGAGACATAAAAAGAGAGAGGGGAGATATACCGAACGTGAAACAAATCTCTGCTCTTCTCGTCAAGGCCCTGCAGCAGCCGAAGCTTTCGCCCCGTTCCGATCCGATGATGCACCACATGCATGTGTTACCCAAAGTTTACCTCTGTGGAGTTCACGCCGGGCACCCACCCACACACACACCCACACACACACACACACACACACACACACACACACACAGTCTTAGATTGCTTTTGCTTTATAACTAATGCATCAGCACTAGCAGCAGCACAACTCAAGCCCACTATGGCCCTGCAGAGAAGAGCACTCATACCTTATGGGAGCTCAGAATCTATATGCAGCCTTTCTATATACTTACACAACTCTGAGCTCCATATTGATTCAGAGGAGTTAATTTCTACGGAAACTCGGGGCCC
>NC_137877.1:7014178-7081678 GCF_963924005.1 Protomyctophum bolini | reverse complement strand
ACAGTTTTTTTCAGAAAACTGTCAGGAGGTAGAAAGACATTTTTTAGAATCTGATCTCAGGTCAAGATGGGTTAATGTATTGGTTATTGATTATGTTAATTATTACTATTATGTAGTATTTTTTTGTGCTTAATTGCATTTTAGACTAGGAAAACCTCCTGCGGACGGACAGGTCTTCACCTCGTCACAGGTGCCAGGTCATTATTGATTTGGCATCTACGTTTATTCACGGTTTCAATGTTGTTCTGGCATTACTATTAGTAAGTAAACAACATCAGGAAGAAGCAGGACTCAACCATCAGGACTCGAACTCCATTCTTTTATTGTATACGTCATCACACCGGAGAGAGACCAGTGTCTCCCTCCAGAGCTTCTCTCAGCACCCCTCTCCACACCGGAGAGAGACCAGTGTCTCCCTCCAGAGCTTCTCTCAGCACCCCTCTCCACACCGGAGAGAGACCAGTGTCTCCCTCCAGAGCTTCTCTCAGCACCCCTCTCCACACCGGAGAGAGACCAGTGTCTCCCTCCAGAGCTTCTCTCAGCACCCCTCTCCACACCGGAGAGAGACCAGTGTCTCCCTCCAGAGCTTCTCTCAGCACCCCTCTCCACACCGGAGAGAGACCAGTGTCTCCCTCCAGAGCTTCCCTCAGCACCCCTCTCCACACCGGAGAGAGACCAGTGTCTCCCTCCAGAGCTTCCCTCAGCACCCCTCTCCACACCGGAGAGAGACCAGTGTCTCCCTCCAGAGCTTCCCTCAGCACCCCTCTCCACACCGGAGAGAGACCAGTGTCTCCCTCCAGAGCTTCTCTCAGCACCCCTCTCCACACCGGAGAGAGACCAGTGTCTCCCTCCAGAGCTTCCCTCAGCACCCCTCTCCACACCGGAGAGAGACCAGTGTCTCCCTCCAGAGCTTCCCTCAGCACCCCTCTCCACACCGGAGAGAGACCAGTGTCTCCCTCCAGAGCTTCCCTCAGCACCCCTCTCCACACCGGAGAGAGACCAGTGTCTCCCTCCAGAGCTTCCCTCAGCACCCCTCTCCACACCGGAGAGAGACCAGTGTCTCCCTCCAGAGCTTCCCTCAGCACCCCTCTCCACACCGGAGAGAGACCAGTGTCTCCCTCCAGAGCTTCTCTCAGCACCCCTCTCCACACCGGAGAGAGACCAGTGTCTCCCTCCAGAGCTTCCCTCAGCACCCCTCTCCACACCGGAGAGAGACCAGTGTCTCCCTCCAGAGCTTCCCTCAGCACCCCTCTCCACACCGGAGAGAGACCAGTGTCTCCCTCCAGAGCTTCCCTCAGCACCCCTCTCCACACCGGAGAGAGACCAGTGTCTCCCTCCAGAGCTTCTCTCAGCACCCCTCTCCACACCGGAGAGAGACCAGTGTCTCCCTCCAGAGCTTCCCTCAGCACCCCTCTCCACACCGGAGAGAGACCAGTGTCTCCCTCCAGAGCTTCCCTCAGCACCCCTCTCCACACCGGAGAGAGACCAGTGTCTCCCTCCAGAGCTTCTCTCAGCACCCCTCTCCACACCGGAGAGAGACCAGTGTCTCCCTCCAGAGCTTCCCTCAGCACCCCTCTCCACACCGGAGAGAGACCAGTGTCTCCCTCCAGAGCTTCCCTCAGCACCCCTCTCCACACCGGAGAGAGACCAGTGTCTCCCTCCAGAGCTTCCCTCAGCACCCCTCTCCACACCGGAGAGAGACCAGTGTCTCCCTCCAGAGCTTCTCTCAGCACCCCTCTCCACACCGGAGAGAGACCAGTGTCTCCCTCCAGAGCTTCCCTCAGCACCCCTCTCCACACCGGAGAGAGACCAGTGTCTCCCTCCAGAGCTTCCCTCAGCACCCCTCTCCACACCGGAGAGAGACCAGTGTCTCCCTCCAGAGCTTCTCTCAGCACCCCTCTCCACACCGGAGAGAGACCAGTGTCTCCCTCCAGAGCTTCCCTCAGCACCCCTCTCCACACCGGAGAGAGACCAGTGTCTCCCTCCAGAGCTTCCCTCAGCACCCCTCTCCACACACAGAACAGTGTCTCCCTCCAGAGCTTCTCTCAGCACCCCTCTCCACACCGGAGAGAGACCAGTGTCTCCCTCCAGAGCTTCCCTCAGCACCCCTCTCCACACACAGAACAGTGTCTCCCTCCAGAGCTTCTCTCAGCACCCCTCTCCACACAGGAGAGAGACCAGTGTCTCCCTCCAGAGCTTCCCTCAGCACCCCTCTCCACACCGGAGAGAGACCAGTGTCTCCCTCCAGAGCTTCCCTCAGCACCCCTCTCCACACACAGAACAGTGTCTCCCTCCAGAGCTTCTCTCAGCACCCCTCTCCACACAGGAGAGAGACCAGTGTCTCCCTCCAGAGCTTCCCTCAGCACCCCTCTCCACACCGGAGAGAGACCAGTGTCTCCCTCCAGAGCTTCCCTCAGCACCCCTCTCCACACACAGAACAGTGTCTCCCTCCAGAGCTTCTCTCAGCACCCCTCTCCACACAGGAGAGAGACCAGTGTCTCCCTCCAGAGCTTCCCTCAGCACCCCTCTCCACACCGGAGAGAGACCAGTGTCTCCCTCCAGAGCTTCCCTCAGCACCCCTCTCCACACACAGAACAGTGTCTCCCTCCAGAGCTTCTCTCAGCACCCCTCTCCACACAGGAGAGAGACCAGTGTCTCCCTCCAGAGCTTCCCTCAGCACCCCTCTCCACACCGGAGAGAGACCAGTGTCTCCCTCCAGAGCTTCCCTCAGCACCCCTCTCCACACACAGACCAGTGTCTCCCTCCAGAGCTTCCCTCAGCACCCCTCTCCACACACAGACCAGTGTCTCCCTCCAGAGCTTCCCTCAGCACCCCTCTCCACACACAGACCAGTGTCTCCCTCCAGAGCTTCCCTCAGCACCCCTCTCCACACACAGACCAGTGTGTCCCTCCAGAGCTTCCCTCAGCACCCCTCCCCACACACAGACCAGTGTCTCCCTCCAGAGCTTCCCTCAGCACCCCTCTCCACACACAGACCAGTGTCTCCCTCCAGAGCTTCCCTCAGCACCCCTCTCCACACACAGAGACCAGTGTCTCCCTCCAGAGCTTCCCTCAGCACCCCTCTCCACACACAGACCAGTGTCTCCCTCCAGAGCTTCCCTCAGCACCCCTCTCCACACACAGACCAGTGTCTCCCTCCAGAGCTTCCCTCAGCACCCCTCTCCACACACAGACCAGTGTCTCCCTCCAGAGCTTCCCTCAGCACCCCTCTCCACACACACAGACCAGTGTCTCCCTCCAGAGCTTCCCTCAGCACCCCTCTCCACACACAGACCAGTGTCTCCCTCCAGAGCTTCCCTCAGCACCCCTCTCCACACACAGACCAGTGTCTCCCTCCAGAGCTTCCCTCAGCACCCCTCTCCACACACAGACCAGTGTCTCCCTCCAGAGCTTCCCTCAGCACCCCTCTCCACACACAGACCAGTGTCTCCCTCCAGAGCTTCCCTCAGCACCCCTCTCCACACACAGACCAGTGTCTCCCTCCAGAGCTTCCCTCAGCACCCCTCTCCACACACAGACCAGTGTCTCCCTCCAGAGCTTCCCTCAGCACCCCTCTCCACACACAGACCAGTGTCTCCCTCCAGAGCTTCCCTCAGCACCCCTCTCCACACACAGACCAGTGTCTCCCTCCAGAGCTTCCCTCAGCACCCCTCTCCACACACAGACCAGTGTCTCCCTCCAGAGCTTCCCTCAGCACCCCTCTCCACACACAGACCAGTGTCTCCCTCCAGAGCTTCCCTCAGCACCGTCTCTCCGTCTCCACACACATACTTTATACTTTCAGGAGTGTACAGAGTTTCAGGAGTAACAAGAGATGGTCATTCCTTAACCCATTCTGACCTGAGATCAGATTCGTACGAGGTTTCCACGGGACACACACTGGTCTGATTAACCCATTCTGACCTGAGATCAGATTCTAAAAATGTCAGTCGTTCTTCGATTTTTCAAAAATAGCAGACCTACAAGCTCGTAGCGCGCCACTCGGTGGCGCGATATGAGCTTGTAGATCTGCTATTTTTCAATAGCTAAAGCATAACATGATGCCGACACCAAAACGGGTTCCCGGTCAGAATGGGTTAAATGTAGTAGTTAACTCACACAGTTTGAAATAGGTTTACACGAGTCGGCAGTCTCTAATGATTTTGTCAGTGAGGAACAGGTGGTAATTGGAGTGTTAAGTATCATCTCCTACTAGTAGGCTTCATTACATTTATCAATACCATAGTGTTTATATGCATTTTCGCCACCACAATGTACAGATATTCTACTGTTAGACCAATGATAGTCCTTGGTTTACCGTGCTTATGATCCAAATTTCTATGCATTTGATATATTTACCTTGTGTTATTCTTGCTTTACTGCAAATCGCTAAAGTAGTAGTGATAATAATAATAATAATAATACCTTATATAAGAACTCTAATGATTCACAGTCAGGCTAATAAGGCTAGCAACAATTACAATTTACAATTTACTCATTTAGCAGACTAGATAATTAAACTATATATAAACTATACTATACTATACTATACTAGACGCGCAACTGAGACCCTGCAGATCATGTCTGTCTGTCTGTCTGTCTGTCTGTCTGTCTGTCTGTCTGTCTGTCTGTCTGTCTGTCTGTCCCGCTGTTACTGTATATGTGGACCTGGCCCCTTTTGTGCCCATATATGGAGCTGAGTGATTGCTGATGCAACACACTCCATATTTGGATAGCGGGACAGACACACACACATAGACAGACAGAAACACACACAGACAGACATGATCTGCTAGGTCTCATAGCAAGTGCTCAGTGCGTTCGCAACTATAAAGTGCTATGACTACATAAAATGCAATTCTAGTGCCGTCTATACGTGCCACGCTATAAGTCTGTATAAAATGCTAAATCTAAGTCTACTTAAAGTGCTTATCTAAGGGGCTAGGGCAAGTGCTACGGGCACATGAAGGATGGACAACAAACACAATACTCCCTTCTTCTCTGCCAGCCCCAGTATGACGTCTTCCGTTGTGTGTGTGTGTGTGTGTGTGTGTGTGTGTGTGTGTGTGTGCGTGTGTGTGTGCGTGCGTGCGTGTGCGTGCCAGTGTGTGTGTGATTTCTTGATGACTCTTTCCCCCTCTTCTAGAGCCCATGTGTTTTACTACCATAGCAATCTATGTTGACGCTCCATTTGGTTCTGTTGTCTTCTGTTTTTTTTCTCCTTTTAACCCATTCTGACCTGAGATCAGATTCATACGAGGTTTCCACGGGACACACACTGGTCTGATGAACCCATTCTGACCTGAGATCAGATTCTAAAAAAATGTCAGTCGTTCTTCGATTTTTCAAAAATAGCAGACCTACAAGCTCGTATCGCGCCACTCGGTGGCGCGATATGAGCTTGTAGATCTGCTGTTTTTCAATAGCTAAAGCATAACATGATGCTAACACCAAAATGGGTGCCCGGTCAGAATGGGTTAAATGAATAAATTGAACATCCACATAGCTATTTATGGCTCGCCGATATGTTTGCCTTCGCTAGTCTTCGTGCGGTGGTGGTTGTCACTTAGCAGAGAGCGGTAATTTGGCGGCTGTTTAAACAGCAAATTGGGCCTCTGCATTTTCCCAACAGGCCAGTAATTTTTTGGCATACATTTACATAGCAAGTCCTGTGTCTGTCTGTCTCTCTCCCACTCTCTCCCCTTACTTTCCTGTATCTGTCTCTCTTTCCCTCTTTACTTTTTACTGAGTGACCAGTGCCTTGGTAGACTTCCCCGGGTTTATGCTTTGGAGTCATATTATTACGTGTCGACATTCCATTGCATTATTATGTGAAAGGACGCATTTCAACAGATATGGACACACAACTCACAGAGATTAGGAGAGATCTTCAATCGTTTATTTCTCCCCCGCCCCTCTATGTCCGTCCGTCCGTCCGTCTCTCTCTTTCTCTCTGTCTCTCGCTCTCCATCTCATTATTATTCTGATGTTTATTTCATGTTCTTCCTTCCCAGAATGCAGTATTCATAATCTTCACAGTTGGGCTGTGGGTACCGTGTCTCTATGGACCACCTTTTCCTCTCTACCTCAAAAGAGAAGAGATGGGGGGGAGAGGGAGAGAGAGGGAGAGAGAGAGAGAGAGAGAGAGAGAGAGAGAGAGAGAGAGAGAGAGAGAGAGAGAGAGAGAGAGAGAGAGTGGAGTGGAAGTGAAGGGAGTTAGTCAGGGGAACGTACCCGCTGGCCTAGTGGTCCAGGCACGTCGTGTGTTCGAGTCCCGTTCATGACGGCCTTTGCTGCGTGTCTCTCCCCTTCTCTCTCTCTCTCTTCTATCTTCTATCTCTCTTCACTTCATACTCATAATCAATAAAGGCAAAAAATAAATAAATAAATAAAATATTCAGGAGCTTTGATGGAGGTTCCACATTCCAGGCTATTGATGATATTCACACGGCTGCCATCTTGCCAGCAAGGTGATACCTATAGGTGATACATAGCGCTAATTATCCAAACCATGGAGAGCTCCGTAAGATTAGGAGTTATTCAGCTTTTAGTCAGCCTGTATAACGGGAGGCGGACGGGACCGCTGTTGCGCAATCTGGTCTAGGATCGCTAAAGAAGGAAAGGCCGAGACAAAATAATAATGAAAAGACTTTAATCAGCGATCCGGTTTTGATATCAATAATAAAGCAATATCTGACGGAGTGCTCCGCCCAGAGCGGAAGGTTATTACATTCCTTATGGCGGAGCGTTCCGCCAAAAGCAGTAAGTCTGTTAAACAACGTCAAAATCACCAACATTTTGCAGCTGTAGGGAAAGCTTGAATTATCCTCTTTCAATCTGTAAAGTTTATGTTTAATAAGAATCCACCGTAGACATTTTATGAGCTATACTTCCTGTCAAGAAATTCCTTGCAGATGAAGTGTCAGAGTATGGAAGCGCTCGTTATCAGTAAAGCAACCTCCAGCTGCCTCCTGCATTATGTGCACATTCAAAACAGGTGGTGCGCCTGGGCCGTTGAGTGATAGTCAACGAGCGCTTCCAAACTCCAGCACTTACTTTAATGCTTAGTATGAGGTATAAAGCACAGCAGCCTTGTGTTCCTAAAACAGAAAGATTGGGTATTGGGTATAAAGACTGACTTGTCTCATCAATTACTACTGTATATGTGCTCTGGTCTCAGACCCCGCGGTGGATATTTTTGACATTCCGTTTAGTTTTTTAGTTTTTTTTGGAAGGTTGCCACTATACTGTTGGAGCAGCCATAAACTATACACGGGTTCATCTCGGTGTTCTGGGGCATCTTTGTAATGTTTAGTGTCAGTAAAAAGCAAGGTAAAAGAGTAACGTTTGAGGCAGACTAACATCAGTCACTTTGTGTGTGTGTGTGTGTGTGTGTGTGTGTGTGTGTGTGTGTGTGTGTGTGTGTGTGTGTGTGTGTGTGTGTGTGTGTGTGTGTGTGTGTGTGTGTGTGTGTGTGTGTGTGTGTGTGTGCGCGTGCGCATGCACGGCCCCCGGACCCCACTTTGAGAACCACTGAATTGAAGCATCTCATCTTCTTCATCCACATCCATGTCAGAAGTTAGCCCCCCCCCCCCAAACACACACACACAGTCACACACACACACACACACACAATGGAACACAGCCAAAGAGCAGAGCTTTGTTGTTTTCGCACTCCTGCTGGAGACGATGAACCCAATTTCTCATCATCTCCTTTCTCTCCACCATCTCTCCACCCCCTCCCCCCAAATTTTTTCCCAAACTCATTATAACACACACTCGTCTTGTTACCTCTGGAGATTGATGCCAGCCCGTTCCTCCACGACTTAGAGTGAGAGAATGGAAAAACATTGTCCCTGCATCCCTCCACATCTGCCTGTTATAGCGCCACCATGAGGCCGATTTCCGCTAAACACATTGTTTATGTTAGTCGCACAGATTTCATCCAAATCTCACGTACACATGATTCAATTAAATTTTTTGATGATGATCTCTGTAGTCAAGTGATCAAGACGAGTATGATGGATTTCTCTGATTCTACACTGATTGGCTAAGTTTTCAGGAGTGGCCCGTTTTGTACAAAATGCTCCAGTCCTGCTCATCCAGTATTCTATCAATTTCTTTTTTTTATATATATAATTTTTATCCCACGATTTTGTAACCCATTTCTTCACCCCTGTGTCAATCATCTAATGTGATCCTGGGCTCTACACACCCTCCGCCAACCTGGGGAGAGCAACGGACTTGAACTCATGCTTCCTTCATGCCTGAGTGTCCAAGTCGCTCCTTTACACCTGACAGGGGGGAGTTTCCCTGGTTGGACGTAGCGCGTGGAAGGAACACGTTATTCCAACCAGTTCCTTTCCCCTCCATCAGGCGCCCCCGGCTGGCCAGGGGGAGGCAGTTTAGAGACCAGGATTACTATCAATTCTATATAGAGATGCTATGAGTGATCTGGCTCTGCCAGAAAATTGTTGCAAAAAAGAAAAAAACTTGCCAAACATCACACACACGTCTCCTATCCTCCTGGTGGAGAGATGTGCAGAAGGGCACTTTTTCTAGTTTAGTTTAGTTTAACGTCGTCTGGGGAGTGTATGAGCCTGCGAGTCAAAAACCTGAGAAGAAGAAAACCACAACAAGAAGAAGAACAAGTGTGCACCGCTGATTTATACACGAGATGCCCCGAATGGCTCTGTGTCGTCACGCCTCTGTGCATTTTGAAACAGCAGAGAGAGCGTTCAAACTGTGTGGAAATTGGAAACAACAGTTTGCCTCAGTAGTTTTAATTACACACGCCCCGTGTGTGTGTGTGTGTGTGTGTGTGTGTGTGTGTGTGTGTGTGTCACTGTGTGTGTGTGTGTGTGTGTGTGTGTGTGTCACTGTGTGTGTGTGTGTGTGTGTGTGTGTGTGTGTGTGTGTGTGTGTGCGTGTGTGTGTGTGTGTGTGTGTGTGTCACTGTGTGTGTGTGTGTGTGTGTGTGTGTGTGTGTGTGTGTGTGTGTGTGTGTGTGTGTGTCACTGTGTGTGTGTGTGTGTGTGTGTGTGTGTGTGTGTGTGTGTGTGTGTGTGTGTGTGTGTGTGTCACTGTGTGTGTGTGTGTGTGTGTGTGTGTGTGTGTGTGTGTGTGTGTGTGTGTGTGTCACTGTGTGTGTGTGTGTGTGTGTGTGTGTGTGTGTGTGTGTGTGTGTGTGTGTGTGTGTGTGTGTGTGTGTGTGTGTGTGTGTGTGTGTGTGCCCCCTCTCAGCGGAGCTGATGTACACGGTGGAGCTGGCGGGGGGACTGGGAGCCATCCTGCTGCTGCTGATCTTCCTCATCTCCCTCTACAAGTGCTACAAGATCGAACTGATGCTCTTCTACCGGAGGAACTTTGGCAGCGAGGACCTCGACGGAGGTACACGGGGGGGAGACCACACACACATGTGCGTGCGTGCGTGCGTGCGTGCGTGCGTGCGTGCATGCGTGCGTGCGTGCGTGCGTGCATTCTGACACAGACAGAGCATCTATCCATAATAACAGGCTCTCTGGTGGACACAGACGCCAGTGATCAGACTCCATCTCCACTTCTATCTCAGTGACAGTAGCCCATTTTCACTGTCTCACTCTCTCTCTCTCTCTCTCTCTCTTTTTCTCTCCGTCTCTCTCTCGCTCTCTGCATAATATCTCTCTGCCCCCTTTCTCTCCGTAATACCCCCTCTCACTGCATACACACGCTCAAATGTAGACAGACACCCTGGCGCTCCAGTTTGTGCGTGTGTGTACGTGCGCGTGTACGTGTGCGCGCATGTTGACGCACAGCGACTGCACACAAAAAAGAAAAGAGGAGACAGATTTTCAATTTGTTGCCCATTTAAAAAGAGATCAGTCTCAATATGTCATGGAATGGAATGATGGCCACCCTCTCTCTCCTGGTGGAGGCCCAGACAGCGGGACGGAGGGCCCTGGGGAGGGTCTCCAGGCCCACCTCCCTGTGGAGCAGCAGGAAAAAGAAAACATCCAGAAATTGGATGGCAACTTTTGTTTCTTCTCTAACAATTCTGTTAGCTTTTTTTTTTTGCCTTTTTGTCGGATGTATCGGTTCAGATGTATCGTACCCACCCACCCCTTTTAACCCATTTAGACCTGAGGACGATTCGACAAAATCCTGACAGGTTTCTAAAAAAAAAACATGTTTCTATGTCAGTCGTTCTCAAACATTTTCATGTCAAGGACCCCCAAAAATATATAGTTTAGTAATACGCCACCGACCCCCATCTGAAAATATGTTGTTCCAGGGACCCCCCCCCCCCCAGAAGCAGAGATTTGAGTTATTGCGCTCTGAAATAATATCCAAATATTTGCGCCACATTTTCACGATTTTTCGAAAATAGCAGACCTACAAGCTCGTAGATCTGCTATTTTTCAATAGCTAAAGTACAACATAATGCTTAATAATAAACACCAAAAGGGGTTGCCGTCCAGAATGGGTTAATTTTCTATGCTCTCTGTGTTGCGCCGTGCCGAACTCATATTTTAATCATGGGATCATCCCTACAGTAGCAGGAGTTCATCTATTATGGACGTTTTTGTGGCATCAAAATGCTCACGCCCCGCTGCATAACTAAATTGGGACCGGCGACGACGTTCGATTGATACGACGAGCCGCGTTGAATTCCCAGGTTTTCGCCGGGCGACTAATTTGCCGGGGCGTCCTGCTGTAATTTGGAGGCGCTGTTTGATGTTTTGTAACGAGCGTGTTGGCCTCTCTCTCTCTCTCTCTCTCTGCACGCGAGTTTCAGCGCTGCGTGCGTTTGCTCCCTCAAAGAGCTTGTGAAAACGCCAAGCTTTTCCATGCTCGGCTGACCCACATACGATGCGATACACCAGCCTCTACATGCTGAGCATAATGACTATAGGACTCATGTTCTACCACCTAGAGTCTTCTTTTGTCTATTTTATTCCTTTTCTTTTTTGTCTTTCTTTTTCTCCCTATACTCTCTCTTTTGGGAAATCATTTAGAGATTTGGGGGAAACGGGAGGGTTCACTCAAGATTGGAGTTTTTTCTGTCTACCCCTTTTTTACTCCTGCGTACGATAGTCGACTCTACAGACTCTGGTTTGAGAAGTTTAAAGTAACACAAAACTATTTAACCACATGCATGCCTATAGTTTGGGAACCATTTAGCAAAAAAATAACAGATCTAGAAGCAACGCGTCGTGCTGCGACGCATTGTGAACTTGTAGATCAGCTATTTTCAGTGTAAAATGACGTAGACCGGATCTCTTCTCCACTATAGTTCCTTCCTAACATTTTAGTCTAGTTTTTATTTGTTTGACGAAATCGTCAATAGATTTAGTCTTAGTTTTAGTCATCATGGCTTAGTTTTCATTTAGTGAAAAAAGGTAGTTGACGTCTTAGTTTTAGTCGACGAAATCAACACTGCCTTCAACCATTTCCATTTGTTTAAGTCAAGTCAAGTCAAATCACCTTTATTTATATAGCACATTTAAAAACAACAGAAGTTGACCCAACGTGCTTTCCATATAAAAATTATGAAATGCAAAATTAAAATAAATGTTTAGCAATACTTCATATAAGGAAAATACAATATAACAACATTTTAAAGAACAACGAAAAAGCCTACTAATTACAAAAAGGTTAAAACATTCACAGGACTATAGGAGCTGAAGGCTCCAATGGAGAAAAGGTGAGTTTTTAGGGAGGATTTAAAACTGTCGATGGTTGGGCTGGATTTGATCTGTAGTGGGAGACTATTCCAGAGTTTGGGGGCAATTACTGAGAAGGCCCGGTCGCCTGTGGTTTTTTGGCTCGTTAAGTACTTTACATGTTGTTTTTCATGCCTTTCTCTCTCTGTCTCTCTCTCTGTGTGTGTGTCTCTCTCTCTCTCTGTCTCTCTCTGTGTCTTTCTCTCGGCTGGGCGGTGCAGATAACAAGGACTACGATGCCTACCTGTCCTACACCAAGGTGGACCCTGACCAGTGGAGCCAGGAGACCCGCGAGGAGGAGCGCTTTGCTCTGGAGATCCTGCCCGACGTCCTGGAGAAACACTACGGATATAAACTCTTCATCCCAGACCGAGACCTCATTCCAACTGGAAGTAAGCGCTGCGGTGTGTGTGTGTGTGTGTGTGACTGTGTGTGACTGTGTGTGACTGTGTGTGTGTGTGTGTGTGTGTGTGTGTGTGTGTGTGTGTGTGTGTGTGTGTGTGTGTGTGTGTGTGTGTGTGTGTGTGTGTGCGCGTGTACAGTATGCATAGCCTATGTCTTGTGCCCATATATACACACATACGCAGCAAAACCTTGGGTGATAATTTAAACTCTCCACAAATGTGTGGTTCCATTTTGTGCACTCTCGGAGTTGTATGTTAATAAAAGAAAAAGGAAAAAAAAGCCACCACTCATCTGCTGAAACATTTGGGTGAGGTGTTGGAGTCACAAAAGTATAGAAAATAAAAAAACAATGGGAGGCTCCACACACTCAAATCTGCGCAAACTTTAAGTCAATATTTATTGCAAGCTTTCGGTCTATACTGACCTTCATTCATTCTTTCAATCAAGTGATGCTGTCTCATATGTCACTCACGCGGTTTGATTATGCCCGAAGAAGACCGAAAGCTTGCAATAAATTTATTGTGCACAGATTTGAGTGTGCGGACTATATATAGACTCCCTTTATTTTTCATTTTCTACACTCTCTGGAGTTAAATTATCACGCAGGATTTTGACTGCGCGCTCGCATGTATCGGTGTGGACATTCACACTGTAGTTGCAGCCAGCGGAGTTTGTCACGTTCCTAACACTCGGTCATAATCTGAGTTGTGTTATAATCTGTTGTGTGTTGTGTTGTGTTGTGTTGTGTGTCCTCTGTGTGTTTTCTCACTGACTCTGTCTCGTGTTTCAACATGTAGCACTCCCAGGGCAAGGCGGATAAGGCCCACATCACTTGTCTCTTGTCTGTCAAAGCCAAAACTCATTTTCTACTCAAATCTTTCTCGACCAATGTGCCGGGGAGGGGTGGGGGTATTTCAGAATCAGAATCAGCAGCCTTTATTGCCATGACATGTAAACATGTTAGGAATTTGGTTTTGGTGGGACAGCAGAGTGCAGTTACAACAATAAGTGCAAAACAGGACAAGACGGTGCAAAAACAACATGAATAGTGAATAAATACATAAAGTGCAGTTCAGGTCAGGTCAGACAGCACAAGTTATTCACTCTGAGTGGGGGTGGAGGGAGGATAGAAGGGGGTCAGAGGAGGACACCAGCAGCGTTGAGGAGCCCGGATAGCCGTGGGGAAAAGCTGTTTGAACGTCGGGCCTTCATAGTCTTTATAGGGAGCGTATTTATGGATCATTTTTAGCTAAACGCAGTGTGTGAGAGAGGAAATATCATGTATATTGTACTTTATATCATACAGAATGAGATTATTATTTCCTATCTAGCTAAAATATATATATACGAAATATATTTCGGGGGCTTTGACTATACTCTCCCAGCAAACAATGCCAAACGTGCCATCATGGAGACCCGGCACCCAGCTGTTTTATGAAGTGCCTTCGCTCGTCCGGCCTACAGTGTTTCATCCATGCATTTATAAATGCATGAGACATCCGTCTGAACATATTCTTGTGCGTACTTCAGTTCTGCTCAAGCAGTCTGGTACAGATAGTCTTATGTAGCCAGGAATGATGTGCTTATGGGCAAACACACCCAAAACAGACGTGGTCCAGACAGAATTAAACATCAGTGGGGACTGCAGGGATACTTGCACAGAGGCTCTGGGAGCCCCGTCGGATTATCCGCCTTCTTCCCTTTAATCAAAACTAAATTGCTGCCAGCATCGCGGTACGGAACCCCAAATCAGCGTCCGCTGGTTGCCTATCAAGGGGAGCGTGATGTTTGTGGAGGAGAGAAGCCAAAACAAAACAAAAGTGTGAGGGGCGCCTCAATGCTTTAAAACAAACATCGTACGTTAAACAAAAGTCCATAGACTTGGCTGCCACATTACGTCACGAGTGGGGCTGTTTTTTAGTTTTGTTTGTTTGTTTTTATTTTAAGTCCATAGACTTGGCTGCCATATGACAGTATACAGTAATCTCTGAAAGCCAGACAGGGAAGGAAGGAAGGGTTGGTGCCGGTGGGGGGTGCGGGTGGGCGGGGTCCATGTTTCTGACTGTACTGATCGTGTTGCTGTTTGTGTGTGTGTGTGTGTCTGCTGCATGTGTTCTTCCTTTGTGACCTGAGTTTTGAATGTGGAAATCTTTATGTTTAGGTCTCACCAATGAGCTTTACCAGGATGACACAACACTCCTTGGAGGTACTCTCGCTCAGTCATTTCCTCTTGTATCAATCAGCTCCTGTTCATTCACTTGGTCTCAAAGACACGGGAAAAGGGGAAGGGTTGGGGGGGGGGGGGGGGGATTAACCGTATCTGTGCCAAGTGTTGTATATCTCGTGAAAAGGGTATTACGGTCACTTGAGCCATCCACGAGAAACATGAGATCTGATTTAAGCACTATTACACTCGAGGGGGTGGTTTAACGTAAGCGATGCTGACGCAGAAGTGCATTAGTGACGTTAAACCACGCCCTTGAGTGTAATATTGCAAATATACAACAGTTACCCTTAAAACTAAGAAAATCGCTGACATATATTTTTAATGACAGATGTAGCCACTACGTCCACAAAATGTCCCAAGAGACTAGCTAGCATAGCCACCGAGAGAACAGAGCAGCTGAATTCTTTGTTTTGATTTAGCCGTTCCATGATGCTGGTTTGAAGCACGGCTAGAAGGCTGTTTAAACCAATCAGATTGCTTGCTCGAAACGGCCTGTTGTATAATAAAGAACATTTAAAAATACATATTTATCGTTTTTTTGTTTTTGTACTCGCATGGTAGAAACACCTACATCCCGATCCGACGCACACGTGGCTGCGTGCTCGCTTAATAGTCCTTTTTCACCTCTAAATGAGACAAACTGCAATCTTTGAGACCTTATGAAAGTCTAAACTTTGATCGCATTAGGAAAGTTAATCCATCGCGTGTCGAAGCACAGCCTAGGATGAGGACGTGGCTCAAATATGGACTTATTGTGTTAAGTCTGATCAAAAATAACAGATTTTCAATTGAAAAGCAGGCGTCTCCGCCGAATGACAATAAGCTAGCACCTATATGCTTTAGCATTTAGCATCAGGGCACTTTTTCTTTTTGCTGTCAGGCCCACCTCAGTATAGAACAAAACTGAACCTAAATGTAGCTGTTCGCCTAAATGTAAGCCTGCCACATTAACCAACTGCCATACTTCATCTTCAGTCATTTCTGTAGTGCAACACTAGGTTTAGACTGTGTCTGTTGAGCCCGAGTTCTTCTTTCCAATCAGAATCCCTCACTCTGCATGTGTGCATCACAAACACGACTCCCACAAAAACACACACACACACACACACACACACACACACACACATCATGCATTTGTGTGTGCGTGTGTGTGCGCGACCACACTCACATGTACAGCTACATCCATTTCAAATGTCAAAAGACAAACCCATTTCAAAGATACCCCCCCCAAAAAGTAGATAGTGTAACAAAAGGCTGTAGAGTTGTGTGCTTGTCATGTCCCGTGTTTTGTGTCCCGACACTGTGTGTCCATCCATCGTCGTTGAGTGTTTGACGTTGACGTGTCTTCAAACCAAAGCCAGAAATACAACACGGATCGCAGCAGTGAAATGGTGCGGCTCTCGGTTCAATTCTCCTTCTTCTAAAACATTTTTTGCGTGTGTTTCCCCCCCCCCCCCCCCCCAGCCTACATCGAGGACGTGGCGCGCTGCGTGGACCAGAGCAAGCGTCTGATCATCGTCATGACGCCCAACTACGTGGTGCGGCGGGGCTGGAGCATCTTCGAGCTGGAGACGCGGCTGCGCAACATGCTGGTGACGGGCGAGATCAAGGTCATCCTCATCGAGTGCGCCGAGCTGCGCGGCATCATGAACTACCAGGAGGTGGAGGCGCTCAAGCACACCATCAAGACGCTCACCGTCATCAAGTGGCGCGGCCCGCGGAGCAACTCGCTCAGCTCCAAGTTCTGGAAGCAGCTGCAGTACGAGATGCCCTTCCGGCGCACGGAGCCCATCATGCTGGGCCACGAGCCCGGAGCGCTGGACGTCGGCGAGCACGAGGGCCCCTTCGGCGAGCTGCAGACGGTCTCGGCCATCTCCATGGCGGCCGCCACCTCCACCGCCATGGCGCCCGCCCACCCGGAGCTGCGCTCGTCCTTCCACAGCGCCTACCACACCACCGTGCGGCAGAAACACTACTACCGCAGCTACGAGTACGACCTCCCGCCGGGCGGCACCCTGCCGCCGCTCTCCTCCCTGGGCAACCAGCACACCTACTGCAACATCCCGCTGACGCTGCTCAACGGGCAGAGGCCGCAGCCGGGCAAGAGCCGCGAGCACAGCCTGGAGGACCAGGCGCACGCCAACAACGCCATGCTGCCGCTGCTGCCGCGGGAGACCAGCATCTCCAGTGTGATCTGGTAACCGGAGAGAGAGAGAGAGGAGAGAGACTCCATCGATCCACCGGGGCACGGCGTATATTGGAATTCGGGGAACGGTTTAGGCTGGGCTATACAGTATATCCTCCTGACAGGTGCTTATAGGAACACAGAGATGGGTCACAGTGCCGAGGTCTGTGTGAATATCGCTACGACTGAACTGGGTGGAACTGGATGGATTCGGTGTGGACGGGACACTTCGCCGAATGGCCACGAGCCGAGGGATGTTTGAGTTTGAGATTTTGAGACGTTGCGGGCTCCCTCGTTCCGTCAAGCAGACAGCTCCGATATTGCGACTACATGAGACGACAGGAGCATTACGATCAAATTGACAACCACACTGTTCTCATCATTTTACTGAGAGATGGACTCAACGTGAACTCTGCAAGAAAATAAAAAGAACCCACACACTATATATGGCACTTGTGCACATGCACACACAGGCATACATGTTGTACACGTGCAAATGCACGCGTGTGTACACACACACACACACACACACACACACACACACACACACACACACACACACACACACACGCATGCACACACGCACGCACACACACACACACACACACACACACACACACACACACACACACACACACAGTCATACAATCATACATGCATACATACTAAAGGAAAACAGGGTCTTGTACATATATTTCAAATTTATTTGTAGCATCAGTGTCTTCCTGTTTGTTTTAGTTTTTTATTCAATCATGTTTAATGGGTTATTTACTTAATGGCTTTGCTTTAACTTCGTCACACAGAGTTGTTTATTTTCCTTTTTGTTTATAATTTTTTGTATCCTTTATTTCAAAGCACTTATTTGGGACGCCTTGACGCCATGTACCTGCGCTGTTTTTTTTGTTTTTTTTCCCCAATCTTCTTTTTCTATTCTACTTTGTGTAGTTTAAAATGAACATTTTTAACACTTTTTGGGGGGAATTGCCTGGACATTTTAGGGAGCTTCGAGGAGCCGGAAACTTATTTTCTCTCTTTTCTTTTTATTGCCTTTTTTGTTCCTCTTTTTTCTTTCTTTTTTACCTGTATAAGGTGTATCTAGTTTAAAAGAAAACACTCTTTAAAAATAAATCATAGAATATGCAAAAAGAAGGAGGAGCTGACAACAATATATAACGTCCTGTTGGGGGGGGGGACCGTGACAGAGGACGAGGAGTTAGGAGTTAGGAGTTAGGAGTCACGAGTCACGCCAGTCCTCTTCCTCCAAACAGGAGGACGACTGACTGACTGACTGACTGACTGACTGACTGACTGACTGACTGACTGACTGACTGACTGACTGAGCTCTCTCTAATAGTCTGATTATACTGACGTAGGTGCGTGCCGGTGTTGCCCACCAAAATAGCTGATACAAGCTCAAAGTGTGTGAGCTTGTAGATCGGTTATTTTTAGTGTGTGTGTGTGTGTGTGTGTGTGTGTGTGCGTGTGCGTGTGCGTGTGCGTGTGCGTGTGTGTGTGCGTGTGCGTGTGCGTGTGCGTGTGCGTGTGCGTGTGCGTGTGCGTGTGCGTGTGCGTGTGTGTGTGCGTGTGTGACACCTGTGTGTAACTATAGGTATAACTCAGACTTGATGCTCTCTCTATACTTCATCGTGTGACAGTGTCACTTGCCCGGCTGTTTTTCGGCAAGCGACGCCGCACTATACGAGGAAGGATATGAATCATGACGCGTCGTCGTATAAAAAGCTTCATATTTTCTATCGAAACAAACAGCCTTGCTGTTTTAGCGTCATAGTGAAAATGCCTCACCTTAAAAAAGAAATCTGTAGATTATTTTAAAAGAAGAAATCTATTTTTATAACAAAAAAACTAAAAAAAAAAATGAGTTTGCTTGAGAAATCATACTTATTTGCATTTCATCGTCCATTTGGGAAAAGGGGGAGTTGTGTATACGTGTTATGCTGGTTTTGTACACGACTCTGCGACGTGGTTCCTGGTTTGTTTAAGACAATGCGGGTGGATTTTGAAGTCCCACATGAAAAAAAGTGTCCTCTCTACAGTTCTAGATTCAAAGGTAAATGCATTTTCTTTTAATTTGATTTTATTTATTTTTAACATTCCCACCCTGAGAATTTTTGTTTGGTTCAATTGGTTAGTTCATGTTTAAGCAAAGAAAATAATACATTTTTTTTGTGTGGTTTTGAGAGACGTTTTTTTTTTTTACTATAATTGAAGGTGTGATTTCTGAGTATGCATAGCAAATAGATATGTATTCTATATATAATATAGATATTTATATAAATATATATAAACACAATTTTCACTTGGAAAGAAATGTCTATCTTTATAGAAACACAATCATGATCAGTTGCCCTCACTTTCTCACTGCATATTAAAAAAATCATTGATCTCCTTTTGATGTTTTCCTTATGTCTCTCCGCACACCATGCACTATAGCTCATTGGTTTGACTCGCTGACCCAGCTGGAAAAAACGGAAGTTTCCTCCTCTTCCCTCAACAACAACTGCTCGGAAGATCTCCTAACATTTGTGTCTATAGGCTAATGTTTGCACTTTAACTGCGCCAAAACTGCTGCTCACTGGAAAACCCTGCGAGACTTCCAGTGCTACAGGTACATTCAAGAATATGTATACACGTAGTCGTACGTATGTTCATTATGTATAATATGTGTGCTGTATGTTTATGCTACTGTATATGTACAGTATGTGTCTGTACCGGTTTAGTATGCAGCCCACTGCAGGAATTTAAATTATGTGAGCAGGTGTGTGCACGTTCGTATTATGGTAAATGGTGTAAATGCATTTATATAGCGCCTTTACCCAATGCACTTTACATAGATTGTTCATTACATCCACATGACGATGGCGGCGGAAACCATGCAAGGCACCAAACCAGCACATCAGGAGCAATTAGGCGTTCGGTTCAGTGTCTTGCTCAAGGACACTTCGACACTAACTCTGGGGGAGCCCGGGTTCAAACTGGCAACCTTGCGGTTACCGCCCAGCCACTCTACCCCTGAGCCACCGCCGCCTATATGTGCATATCTGCGCATATCTTTGTACAGTATGTATATAGGCCTGTGTGTACCGGTATGCCGTATGCGCCTGCATGCGCAGGTACCTACACTGCAGCATGTGCAGTACATGGATGCCTGTGTGCAGGTGTACTGTATGGGTGCAGCTAGAGACAATAGTCTGTCATTATAGCTCCTATCCTTGCGCTTATTACAACAATACTGCTCCTTAGAGCTAGGTGGGCTTAGTCAGCCTTTTATGCTTAATGGATAGATTGATGCCTATAATCCAAGTTTGTTCAATTTGAATACACCCTATAATCACCTCTGAGGGGCAATTGTGAGGTGAGCATTAATTAATAATGTGAGAGCTAAATTGCACAACATGCAAATCGCTTACTTCAAACACACTTTTTATAAATGGTGCATTTATGTATACCGCCTTCATCCAAGGCGCTTTACATAATTATTGTGCATTACATTCACACACACATTCATACACCGATGACAGCAGAAACCATGCAAGGCACCAACCAGCACATCAGGAGCAATTAGGGGTTCAGTTCTTGCTCAAGGACACTTTGACACTAACTCTGGGGGAGCCTGGGTTTGAACTGGGAACCTTGCGGTTTCACACAGCGCCAAATCACAAAATGTAATAATAAGGCGTAAGTCAGTGACAGTGCCCATGGTCATTTTGGTCTGCTTGTGGTGTAGTCGTCTATATATCAACTGCAATGATTCTTGTTTCTGTAACAACTCAATACAGCACTGGCAAACTATACAGCAGCATGTCAATTTACAGAGCAAAGCAGAAAGGTGAATGATGATTAGACAGACTCTCATTTGACCCATGACAACTTTAACTCTGCAACATGCTGTATGAGCCGAGAGAGAGCGGCTGAACACTGTCAAACAGTGCCATCTCCTGGGGGCTACCCGCAGAACAGTGCAAACTTTGATGGAGAGGCTATGACATTGACTGTACAGTGCACAGGCAGTCAGGCAGAAATGAAACAGCTTTCGTTCTCCAGAGTCCAGTGTACGCCATGTGCAGAGTCTGAGATAAAACAAGAGGTATGAAGAGGGAAATGAACAAAGAGAGGCTTGAAAATGGATTCAAGAAGTTTGTCAAAAACAACAGAGCAGCTGCGTCGCCCAGACGCACATTATAATTGCACATGCGGGCATCTTCAACTCAAGACCGTGCATTCAATTAGAAGCTATGGAAATAAACAGAGCTGCAATAACCGTATCCATAAAAGAGTAGCTTAAGTCAAACCATAAACCATAATATGGACCTTCAATGTGCCTTTAAACAGCGGTTTGTGCAATAAAGATGCTGATAGAGGCACGCGCACATTGCAGTGATTGCACACCGCGGTGTCAGTAATAGTATACTAAATAGAACTGGTGACTGTTGCGTGTTGGCAGCCTCCTGCCTGACAGCTGGGCTTTTATTAGCAGACACAGGATTAATAGACTCTTTATTATCCAGAGCAATTAAGGGCTTAATTGGAGAGAAAATGGGCCCCATCGAGATGGAGCGCAGCAGAGGGGAGATGGAGACAGAAATAAGCATATCTTCATAGTGTCGTGCTCGCTAGTACTAGTGTGTGTGTGTGTGTGTGTGTGTGTGTGTGTGTGTGTGAGTGTGTGTGTGATTGTGACAGTGTGCGGCAGCCGGCAGCAGCGCGCACGCCCGCCCTTGACAATTATTTTGTATCACCCTATGTTCCATGCTATGACTAGTCAGACCACCAGGAGGCGTGTGTGAGTGAAGATTCGATGTGTTCATCTGCTATCAACTCAGTTCAGTTCATAATGATGAGAATATGAATATGATAATATCCCATCATCAGACCTCTGCTGTTTCTCTGCCCTACCTGCAGTTCACCGATACCTTTCCCTGAATCCCATCTTTGTTATTCAGTGACATTAGATTCTGATTATGTCTTTTGGACTGAAGACTCAGTGGATATATGAAACCAAGGCCGTTTATGCTCAGACCAGTGGTGGAAAAACTACTCAGTTGTTTTACTTAAGTAAAAGTACCAACACTGCACTACTTCGTTACAAGTGAAAGTATACGGAATTGAAAATGTACAAAAGTATCTTCATCAAAATGTACTTAAAGTACTAAAAGTAAAAGTACTCATGTTGCAGAATGTCCAATTTCACAAGTTCAAACTGTGTACATTATTTTTTAAATAGCAGATCTACAAGCTCACAATGCGACGCATTGTGAGCTTGCATGTAAACTTTAGTCATATAATCCACTCTGACTTGACTTATTCTTTGTAGGGGACGGGGTGTTTAAAATGTGTGAAAGCTGCGAAAATGCTGCAAAGTTAAAGGTGCTCTCAGTATAGAGTCATTACAGTGACACATGGAAAAGTATTGTGTCATGTTTGTCATCAATAGGACAAACATTAGGTGCAGGTGCGCGTGCAGCCGTGCACAAATAGGCTCTGCTGCCGTGATCATGAGTGCACCTCCCGTACTTAGGACACCGGCTGGAGGTGTGGTTTTGAGGACAACTTGAATTGCTATTATTGTTCAAACACAACAGAAACCAAGGATTAAGAGAAGAACAGAATCTGAAAGTTTAATGGTGCATTTTTTACAGGTGAGTGCATTTGGACCTTTTCCATTGCATCTTATGAGAGGCAGGGTTCTTGTGCTGCCGGTATGCGCGCGCATGCTGTTGCTTATCAGTGTGAAGTCGTCTGTTAAGGTGTCTATAGGCCTAAGCCTTGCCAAGCCATCGAGGCCCACACCAGAAAGTGGCCTTGTGGTTAGAGTGTCTGCCCTGAGACTGGGAGGTCAGGGTTCGATCCCTGCCCGGGTCATACCCAAAGACTGTAAAAATGGGACCCAATGCCTCCCTGCTTGGCACTCAGAATCAAGGGTTTGGATTTGGGTGTCAAATCTACTAATCAAATGATTACCGAGCGCGGCACGGCTGCAGCTCACCGTTCCAAGAGATGGGTCAAATGCGGAGAACAAATTTCACTGCCGTAACGTGTGTGACAAATCGTAATGACTTTGACTTTTGACATAGGGCAGGAGCCTATATCTCCTGTTTCTGTAGCGTGAGGAAGCTTGATGTACAAGTACACCCCCTGGACATAACGCTATTAACCTCACATCACCAGACTTCCTTACAGTGCCCGTGTGATCCGGTCTAGATGGTAGTGACTGACCAAATGGTAAAATCTAAAGAAAAGTTTCTGTGTTACTGCTGTAGAAGCCATCCTCACTGTTTAGTTTGTATATTTATTAGTATTATTATCACAATTGTTATTTGGGCATTGGTTTAATGGGTTATTAGTTGATTGAAATATTGTTTGGACACCAGGGGCACCTCCCCAGGCATAATTGCTTGATGGAGAGCTTGAGTAGGCCTGGGTGATTGGGGAGCAGCATGCACCTGGTGGACAAACGCTTTTTTACCAGACAGACAACACAGAAGAGACAATGCCAGAAGGAGCTGTTTGTAATGTAAAGTCTAACTGCACTTTAATGGAAGTAAATGCAAACCAAAATGACATTGAACCTGTGGACATTGATTCCTTTATTCTGCGTACATCCAAGTCTCCAGGAGCATCATTGGGTTTGTTGGCTTTGTAGAAATGTTTAGAACCAACAGATGCCTGAGACGCCGATAAAATATCAAATGCCAGCCTGTTGGAGAAAACCAACCAAAACTCCGTCAGCCAGGATGTGAAGAAGAGAAAGTGGGGGTGGATTGAACATACCCTCCGAAAGCCTACTGACAACATCACTGGCAAGCACTGGACTGGAATCCACAGGGTAAAAGGAAAGTGGGGAGGCTCAAAACAGACCTGGAGAAGATCAGTGGAGAGTCGATGGAGCCTACAGGAATAAGTCAAGTAAGTCAAGTTAGAACCAACAAAAGAGCCACAACAGCTACCACTGGAACATTTCACTAATTGATGTTTCCCAGTAAGAAGAATTCAGAATCTCAATATAGCGTCTATATATATCACATATATCTTTTTGCGAATGCAGTGAGCACTTACTATGAGACCTAGCAGATCATGTCTGTCTGTGTGTGTGTGTGTGTGTGTGTGTGTGTGTGTCCCTTTTGTGCCCATATATGGAGCTGAGTGATTTGTTTGTGATTGATGCAACACACTCCATATTTGGACGTATAGCTGCTTTGGGGACTCCTTATATGGTTATGGCTGAGTCATGGTGACATGAGTGTGATGGAGTTGCGTTTGCGCGTCTTACTTGTCTATATTATAGACAAAAGACATATAGGTGACCATACCAACAGGAAAGAGGCAGGACATGTCATTTTTGAAGGTTATAACTTATACGGCCAAATTGAGGGGGCATGGCAGCAATGGCCTTTGTGGCACCTTTGAGACTCTCTGGTCCATAGCGTTAGAAGGACGTCTCTTTAACGCTATGGGACTTTCAACTTGAAAGCCTACGTTTCCTAGTGGACGTACTCCACTACATCACATGTATCAAATGCACCTTTTGGCCAGAAAAGAAACTATTTCACCAAGGATTTTTTTCTATTTACAAGATCTGTAAGAGGGCGCAGTGGATTAACTAAAGCATATGTTTTTTTTCTCTCTCTCTCTCTCTCTCTCTCTCTCTCTCTCATTGTTTCTCTCTTGCTATTCCTTGGGTATGATATAAACCAGCGTAAACAACAGCAACAATGATTATTTGCCAGGTCAGGCTAGTTTGTCGGAACAGGCTAAAACAAGGCCACAGGGATCTAGCACAGGTACACGCCATCTGGCCTACAAACATGACTAAATGTTGTTGCAGGCTTTCGTAGCTCAGACATGGGAATTCAGTGGTTTATCCTTATTCCCCCTCAGAATAACTCTTTATCATGATGTTATTGAGTGAATGAAGTCAACTTAATTGTGTGTACTATACTGTACCTCTATAGTCCGACAGCTGAGATGGACGGGTGGGAAATTTGGTATATAGTCTTTTTTTATTGGCCTAAAATATTGTCTATAATAATACATTCATGAATCCTCTTGCTGACTGGCTGTCACTATTTGGCAATTTTTTAATAGGGGTTTCTTGTGATCCTATACCATTAAGATCCTATGGGAGGCAAAGATGTAAAAAAAAATCAAACTTTCCTTTTGCTTTAGTAGCATGTGACCGTTCCATTCCAAGCATTAGTTTTGCACAAAATACACTCCTTGGGCTAAAAACAGCCATAGACACTTGCCCAAAATGTGCTGACCTCATCACATTTGTGCTGACCTCATCACATTTGTCATGATTGCAATGGCCGTTTTTAGTCCAAGGAGTGTTTTTTTGTGCAAAACTAATCCTTGGAATGGATTCAGAATCATGAAAAAAACACTATAGTAACATGTCACATGCTACTTAAAGCAAAAGGAAAGTTGCCCTAAACGTTTTGTCTCTGCAGTGAAGTGTGAAAAGAGGCTTCACTTTGTGCTTCTGTGGCATCGAATGTCGTTTTCTTTTTACAATAAATCCTCCATCCTGTAGATTTTTGCCTTGTGGCATTGTGGAAAATCCGGACCATAATGACCAGATTTTAGGGGAGCAAGTAGAACATTCCCTGAGGCAACTCAACGGGTAATTTCCCTCATTTTTTCCCCACCCTCGCTGTGTGTGTGTGTGTGTGTGTGTGTGCTATTGTCCTAGTAAGGTGTGGTATAATGTTGCCCTCTTGTGGTCTGACATGGTATGCCACCACTATTTAGCCAGCATCTAGCCTCGATACCCAGGCTTTCATTTAGCCAGCATCAAGCAAGCTCCAGACCACTTGTGCTCTTTAAATCATACAGTCCTTCAAAGCCAAACAATGATGAGTCGGACTGGAGTATGTCGTTGCCATAATGCTTATGTAATATTATATATGAATCTGTACTTTGCGTCATCAAAAGTTACATAAACTACTGTAGCAGAGTGGCCTTATGGCCTAAAAAGTCTAATATCTCCGGATATGTCTTTGGCTTAGTGCAGTGGTTTTCAACCCTTTTCACATCAAGGCCCATTATTTCTTTTACCATGGACCACCATTTAATGGGATTTATAGCCTCTCAGACCCCAAACTTAAAATATATATATTTTGTTGTCGTTGGATAAGATTTTGTCCCCAGTTCCATATGCTGTATTGATGTTGGTATACAATGGTACCATAGGAGAGATAACAGGCAAATGTCGGTCAAAATAACAAGTATTCTACATTCTCTAATTGTGTAGTGTTTCTTGTAAATTAAGTATTGCAGATGTTTAACAATAATTTCTTGAGACTGAGCGTAAAATGAAACCAAATGAACCCGTAAGGGTCCAATTCCTGGACCACTGGTTGAGAACCACCGGCTTAGTGGTTAGGATGTTGGCTCTCTGTGCAGGAGACCCGGGTTCGATTCCCATGGGTGTTACACTACTTTGAGTTTGTTTGAATGCATAATATGACCCCGTTTTTCATGGCATGCACTTTTAACCCATTTAGACCTGGGAACGATTCTACAAATGTCTTCTAAATCCTGACAGTTTTCTGAAAAAACCTATGTTTCTATATACAGTGGTGCTCAATATTTCATGTCAAGGACCCCAAAAATTATATGTAATTGGCCTCCGGACCCCATCTGAAAATGTGGTGTTCCATGGACCCCCCCCAGCCAGAAGCTAAGATAAGAGTTAAAAACGTCTGCTCTGAAAGAATTTATATTCAAAGATTTGCGCCGCATTTTTTTCAAAAATAGCTAACATAATGCTTAAAACAACAAAAGGGGTTCCTGCCCAGAATAGGCTAATTATCCTGAATAAAGTGGCTTCAGCTAAACACGCAGCATGCTGCACCGATGCACACAATATTTCAGGACCTTTCTCCAACACCATTTAGGGGCGGCAGTGGCTCAGGGGTGCTTAAAACACCTAAAGGGGTTCCCGCCCAGTATGGGTTAAAGCAGATCTATAGTTTGTATCTATATTATAACATTTATTCCAGGACCTTGATAATCTCGCCGCATGGAAGTAGTGAGTGTTTATGGTCACATCATTGGCTAATTAGCACAAGCATAACAGAAAATCATCCAGAGAATATTTTATTATAGAAAAATAGTTCATATAAAAAGCAATAAGTTATGAAGTCCAGCAGCTATTCATGATACATTTTCCTCTGCCACATCATACTATCTGGCCCTTTAAAGAGTAATAAAACTCTCTCTCTCTCTCACACACACACACACACAGGCTGCCAACACCCCTGGATCATGCAGGAGACTCCTCCATTGTCATTTCTCCTGGATTTGGTATCGTAGTCCCACATTTCACCAGAACACATGGGAACTTACATCTACTATATTAAAAGGTCTCTGGGGGATGCCCAGACTCCACTTGGAGGGTCTGGGCAGTGCATGCAATCGTACAGAGATGTTCACTTAAAAATAAATGAATGGCTATTATTAAAGATGAGTCTTACATTGTTTCAGTCATCAAATCTATTTCTGCAGGGCTACGTTTTGTGCTTTAATGGCTGAAACTGTGTACCCATCATTTTCCAATGCTATAGTAAAGCAAGCCGCCTGATAAAAGAGTATCAAACTCCCAAAATTCACCAGAACACTGGAAAATACATCTACTCTGTTGAAAGGTTTCAGGGAGGGCGGGGCAGACTTGGGGAGTCCCACAAAAACAAATTTCCTGGATTCTCACAGTCCAACGTTTGTTGGCAGCCCTGACACACACACACAGACACACACACGCGCGCCTGTGTTATACCATTTCATAGTCCTTGAAGCGCTGCCTACTGTAAACAGCAGATAAATCAATTCAGTCTGTCCCCTCCATCATATCTTCTCCTGACCAACATGAACACTTGGTTGGTGGTGCTAATATCATGAGGCAAATGATGCTTGTGTTAGTTAGCAGGTGAATCTGCCAAACTCTCTCTCTCTGTCCTTGTGGTGGAGAGAACTCCTACTTCCCATAGAACATCTCCAGCAGCGCCTCCTCCATGTTGACGCTCCCTATGACGGGCTTGAAGAACAGCTGGGCCACCACCGGCGCGCTGATGGCCCGCAGCATGGACAGCGCTATCAGCAGCTTGGCGAATCGCGTGCTGTCTTCACGGTGGATGAGCTTCACGTGCTCGTTGAGCGCCTTGTGCGCCTCCCGACGCAGTGACTGGATGTAATGGAGACAGCGAAGACCCTCTAGATCTGATGGCAGCACAAGAGGAGGGGGGGGGGGGGGGGGGGGGGTAGAGGAGAGGAGCAGAGAATACAGAGTGGGGAGAAAAGAAGCTGCATATTTAGGCTGCCGATTGATTAAACATTGTGTTACAGTAGACCTAAATAAAAACAGATGGCACTGCCACTAAACAAGACTTAATGTCACTTCTTTAGCCTACCCCCCCAGCCCCCCTAACTTCTGGTCAAGTGTAGGCAGCAGACGCAGTATAGCCTATGCAATGATCACATTTCCCTAGCCTAAGATTTAGACTCTCGTAGACTTGTGTTTATCGATTCTGACATGTCAGAATCGATAAACACATCTCGGAGAGTCTAAATCTTCAGGTTGTTAAAAATGTCCATATTCCAAATAATTGGTATGTCATTTAATGGAATGAATGAGTCTTAGGGTGGGTGGGGGGACAATTTACTATGTTATGTTACTATATGTATGTAGTATGTTGATTGTTGCATCGTATGGATTTTTTCTTATACGTCCAGGACAGGCTTCAGACGCACCTCACCAGGAGACTCAGATCTGAACCCATTTGATTTTTGCGTTATTTTTAAATAGCTAATATGTATAAAGGTAGGCCTATATTAAATGCTATTATAGCTATGCCAATATCCATGTCAAAATATCCATGTCAATAGTATGAAAGGAAAAAACCTTTTTCAACACTTTGCCACCTGTGCTGTGACTATTAAGTGATGTGATGGACAGATGGAGAACATTGTTTCATATACCTGGGTTGAACAGCACGGCTCCTTTCAGGTACGCATACTCCTTGGTGCTGATGTCCAGCGTCCAGCACTTCTTCAGGAACGCCTTGATAGCCTGGATGTCCAGGACGGACACTCCGGCCGCCGCTCCCGTCCTGCCGCTCTGCTCGGCCGGCGGCGGCTCGGCGTCCTGCTGCCGCCGCCGGTCCGCCTGCGGCACGCCCGTGAGCAGGATGCGCTGCAGCATGCTGGGCTCCGCCGTCTCCGTGGTCTCGAAGTCCACGCGGTCCTGCGCGAGACCCAGCACGAGCAGCGGCGCCCACTCGCTCCGCACGAGCGCCAGCTGGTCGTCGTCGGGCAGCTCGCGGAAGCACGGCACGTTCTTGACGAAGCGCAGCGTCTTCACCAGCACGGCGGAGGCGGCTTTGCACGTCGTCTGCGGCGAGCGGAGCGTGCCGTGGCGCCGCGTGGAGCCGCAGGAGCACGCCCCGCCATGCTGCCTGAGCTGGAGCCGCGAGGAGGTGGAGGTATGGTGGGTGGAGGTGGTGGTGGTGTTGTTGGTGGGCGCGCCGGCGGAGGACGAGGTCCTGCTGCTGTGCGTGAGGTGGTGCAGTGTGTGTTGTTGGTGTTGGTGTTGCTGCTGTTCCTCGGCAGCCGCAATGCCGCTGTCACTCTTCAAAATGTTGTAGAGTATGCTGCTGTTGTTGTTGTTTCGGCCAGTGCTGGCACCCCGACAGTGGCAGCCCGGCTCCAGAGTGGCCATGGCCGCTGCTGCCTATAGCTGCTGCTCTGCAGCACCATGGGCTGTGAGCCCGCCGCTGCCGCTGCCTGTCTCTTTGAAGTGGTTGGAGGTCAGTGACAGGAGGGAGCGATATTTTCTTAGCCCCTGATACCCTCGCGCGAGCGGCAGCACATTTATATTAGCTCCCGCCTAGTCCTGCTGAGTCCTCGTGCTTTGAAAACTTGTTTAGAGTTTTTTATTTATTTTTTCCCCTCTCCCCCCCCCCCCCTTTTTTCTTTTACATATTATTCCGCCTCCCGGTCACAGACCCCTCCCCTTTCTCCTCCCACCACATCCACGCCCTCTGTCTCCATCTCTAACCCCCTGTCTGTCTGTCTGCCTCACAAAGTCACACACACACACACACACACACACACACACACACACACACACTCACAGTGGAAAATGTAATTTCATAAATTGGTCTACAACATCATCAAACATAATATACATTTCTTATCATGCTTTTATTTGGCTACATGGACACCTGTATACGAGATTGGTGTGATAGGATGTGTACCCTAAAATAACATGTGTCATTGGTCTATTGGTTAATCAATGAAGCTGATTAATTAACTGCTGAATGCACCTGCGTTTGAGCGTACAAGTGCACAAATCAGGGAGAAATAAGGGAGACAAGGAATCAGACCTCAGTACTATTCTCAGCGTTTACCTTGACTCTCCATGGCGGTGCCGTTTATCAGACACACCAGCCGGTAAAAAATAGGCCACAGACGGATCTGAAGGCTTAATTATTTTAGGGACAATTTATATGATTTTCTATGAGAAAGAAGCAGGGAGAGCCGCACTGTGAAGGCCGGCCGCCAACCTTGACTCGGACACACTGTTATTGATTTAACCGTGAAAACAGGAGCTGGTGAATTATGATGTCATGACTCAACGCTCTCCTTGCATCTGTCACTAAAGGAGGACGCGGAGGTGGGGGGAGTAACCTTAGGGTGGGGTGTGGGTAGGGGTTGGGGGGCAGGAGGGGAAGAAGCAGAAATTGGCAAATGAGAGGCCAGAGGAAGACAGGTTTGGATAAAGCAGATGAATTAGAGGTTTATCTTAATTGCTCCTAAGAGGGTTCACGGGTTAGGGTTGACTGCTACCACAGAAAAGGAGAAGGGGGGGAGGGGGCTCCAGGGAGGGATGTGAAGCATACAGGGACAAGCAAGTTAGGAGAGATAATCCAGAAAGATGGAGGAGGGGTATAGGAGAACAAATGAATTTGGGATATTATTGTATGTGAGGAGTTGGAGTTGCAGAGATAAGGAAAAGTGTAAAAACAAGAATGACACAAAATGCTGTCTCCGTTGTGCATCTTTCCCCGCTTTCTTCTGTTTTTCCCCTATTATGTTATGGAAGTTTAGCCTAGCCCCGGACCTCAATTTTGAGGTCCAGGCTTACGCACGTGACGTCATAAACGTCCGTCCACCTCCATTAAAGTGCTGCAATTCCACCATTAGGTAGTGGCATCTTCAATGTTGGATAGCCTTAGGGGGCTTGGATCACGCTGTGTTGCGGCGTTTCAGAGTATGGGTTCAGACTTCCGTGCTCGGCTTCACGCAGCGTTCAGACTATGGGTTTTTATCTCCCATTGGTTTAGAGGCGCTAGAGGCAGCCAATCATGCCTAGGTCATCATCATTCATGACTAGAGGCAGCCAATCATGACTAGGTCGTGACCAGAGCCATAGAGTAAGACAGAGTTTTGACCACCCCGTTCACTTCATGGGGCCAGTCCAATGTTGTCTCTTCTACATAGACTTCTATTGGCGAAGAGCATTTGTGAATAGGGACAAATCCTGGACCGGAAGTTGGCAGAAATGCAGTGGACTCAGGCAACATCTCAGCTTTAATGATCTTAAATCCCTTTATTTTAGATAGTTCTTTAGTAATAGTACAACATAAACATTACAGAGACTTTAGTTGTTACTGTAAAACAGTTGTCATGTTGCACACATGCCTAAAATTTCTCTTATTTGCACGAGGCCACTTCTGTTGGCGCACCTGCGTCACATTTTGACCAGTCACAGCTTGACATCAACCCACCTTTGTGCCAACACGTCCACTCTCCAGTCTCCAGCACCATGTTTGACTGCATTTACCCCCACACAGTGGTCGCTTCTATGCCACTCATTAAAGGTTGGTATTAGCATGGAGAAAGAGTGGCATTGCGGGCCTTGCTGCTTTCATAAACAAACCGTGAGAAGGACCTCAGTCTCCTCTCCACTGCGCTGCGAGAATGACGGTGTATATGATCGACGTACTGTAGCCATGAATGAAGGCAGGATGAAAATCGTGTGGCAGGGACAGAACATTGTTCAGAGAGAGAATATCGTTGTATTGATTTACTGGAGAGAGAAAAGAGAAAGATTTTTCACATGTTTTATACCAAGGTCGCTGCGGGATAAACAGCCTTCGCTCTGCCTGTCTCTTCTCCCGCTCAAGGCCCAGCCAACACAGGTTATAAAAATCCTTCCCTCTCAAGGAGAGATTACATTATGTCTTGTTGCAAAGGCACAGGCACTGAAAAGATGGCTATCTCTCTCTCTCTCTCTCTCTCTCTCCTCTCTGCCACTATCTCCTAGTCACCCTCTTTTACTCAAGCTCATTTTCGCATTTTGGTTCCTTTCTTCATGTATCCAGTTTGGACAGAGTGAGGTGCTGCTCTGTAGTGACCCTCACTTGTTGCTTCAGAGGACATTATGGATGGCATGATGTCACTGTGCACTTTAAACATACTGCTTTGTGCTTTTATTGGAGCTGCCCGGTAAAAACCCCTCAATGTCAAAAAATAAGGTCGACCCTCTCAGAGTTCACAATGAGGACTGTACTGTGTGCAATGAAGACGGTTGCCTCTCAGTGCAGCCGTACGATGGCAACTGTGTTTCCTCTCGGTTGTCGACTTGTTGTGCTCTGGGAGGTTTGCCAGTAAATAGAAAGGAATAGATACCCCCCCCCCAAAAAAAGTGAGCGGTGGGGGGGAGGAAGGGGTTATATCAGCTCCACAGATCCAGTGTGTTCTCCTCCTCTGCTCTGTGACATGGAACAGACTCACTGGGTCAGTGCCTGCTGGTCTGGAGCCCAGTTTATTATGGCTCAGCATGGGGCGGACTCTCCCCAAAACCCTCTCCCGTATAACCGTAGGCGCCTAGCCAACACTCCCCTCACATCATGCGCGCACGCGGGTGTGTGTGTGTGTGTGTGTGTGTGTGTGTGTGTGTGTGTGTGTGCACGCGTGCGTGATGTGTGCGTGACTCCTGCAGGTAGCCCAGCTTGTCTACCATGTGCCTCACATGTGCTGCTTGTCTGTCACTCTGGGGGTCAAGGTGGCTAAAATGTACTCGCAAGACTCCCTGCTGTGTCTGAATGATCTAAGAGGGCCTCGTTGCACTTCAGCCACTTATAACCACAAAACATTTCTAAATTATTTAAGAAAATAGTCGATCTACCAAAGCTCACAATCTTTTTTTTTTTTTTCCTATCGATTACTCACCCCATTATGGAGACTTGAATTCATGCATATCTTTTTGTCTTTGTCGCATTCCTAATCCTATTAAAGCCAATAAAGTTGATGACCAGCAGGGGTTCCCTATGGCAGTGGTTCCCAAACCTTTCCATGCCAAGGACCCGCAAATTGACATTTATTGCCCCCCCCCCCCCCCCCCCCATTAGGGAAGTGGGTGATTCTCAACCATTTTAATTTCAAGGACCCCCAGTTTGACCTGCATTAGTCTACGCCTCTACGGGCCCCCATTTAATGGCATTTCTATCTCTGAGAACCAAATGGACCCGTTATTGAATTACAGACCCACAAGGGCCCATTTGGTTCCTAATAACTATCATTTAGCTGGGGACCCCCTGGAACTCCCTCAAGGACCCCTAGGGGTCCCCTGACCCCACTTTGGGAACCACTGCCCTATGGAGACACCAGAGAGTCTCCTTTGTGAACTATCCAAACACGTCCTACACTATACAGTAACATGCCCAATGTGGGACGCCACGATTACATAGTGGTTTAACAAGAGAACAAGTTGCACCTTTCCAGAGTGCAGACAAGTGGGTGACAGCACTGCTGTGGAATAACAGCATGCACGTTCACCTGAATGATTCCAAGTGGAGGGCGAATGAAAATATTGGCAAAAAGAAATGGCATGCAAGTATCAGACGTCACTAGACAGTTACGGCTGCTTCACTGCAGCAACTGCACATGTATGCCAGGCATACACTGATTGTTAATGAAAAATACAATTTTAATAAAGGACATGTTACTCAGGGTTAAATTAACAACTGGGATTTTGCTGTGTTGAACTGTATATTTTCCCCTCCTCATTATTATATTTAATGTGTCTAAAGGACATTGTACGCAAAACAAAACAACGCTTAGGGCCGATTCATACTCCTATTTTAGAGCCGAATAAAAGTCCGTTCGGCGCTGTAGAGCCTACAATTTGACGTCATTTGAGGTTCGGGGGGGGGGGGGGCGGGTACCGTCCTAAAGTCGGCTCTTCGGTGCTACTGAAAGTTTCTGACGAGCCGAAATCATTTCGGCACTACAGCGCCGAAACATCGGTAAAATAGGAGTATGAATCGGCCCTTATATACAGCACAAAAACAACAACACAATACAGTGGTTTTCAACCTTTTTCATGTCGAGGCCCATTATCCTTTCGGCAATTGAGCCACGGAACCACCATTTGATGAGATTTAGCCTCTCGGACCCAAAATGTAAGATTTTGTCCACAATTCCATTCTGTATGCCATTACGGTATACATACTGAATGGTATGTGCACCATTAGGTTAGGAGAGATAACAGGAAAGACAATTCTTCTACATTCTCTAATTGTGTAGACTTTACAGACGTTTAACAATAATGTACTGTAACTCTTGAGAACGGGTCCATTTTGGTTTCATTTTACGCTCTCAAGAGTTAAAGATCTATAACTTGGGTCCATTTGGTTACTGTTACTCTCCATCATTTAGCTGCAGGGGGACCACCTGGAACCCCCCTTCAATTAAGGACCACTGGTGGTGGTCCCCGGGACCCACTGGTTGAAAACCACTGCAGTATACGACACAGAACAGAGGCTTTAAATGTGTCTGTGATCTCTTCTCCGGTTCTCTCAGTAATTGGTGTGACACTCAGATGGGCTCCGTCAGACAGCATCTGTCTGCCGCGGTGCAGCATTGTGTCTCCTATACTCAAATTTAGATCAAGGTCACTTGCCTGCCAAGCAACCGACTCTGTGAGGAGGGGACATGGGAACAAGGATGGATGGCTGCATGGCAATGAATGAAGGAAGGATAGCAGGAGTTTTGCCCGGTTATTGGTTAAATAAAAACCCATTTTGGGGCGGGAACCCCTTTTGGTGTTTTAAAGCATTATGTTATACTTTTAGCTATTGAAAAATAGCAGATATACAAGCTCACGAGTGCCGCGCTACGAGCTTGTAGATCTGCTATAACTCAAATCTTTGCTTCTGGGGCGTCCCTGGAAACAACATATTGTCAGATGGGGTCGGGAAAGCATATATGCGTCGGCCAATTACATATATCTTTTGGGGTCCTTGACATGAAAAACGTTATGGTTTTTCAGAAACGGTAGAAGACTTTTGTAGAATCTGTTCTCAGGTCTAAATGGGTTAAGTTAAGGCATTTGGTTATTCTAGTGTGTGGTTTGTTCTATTGGTGCTGCTGGGGACGAAGCACACAAAACACTGCAAAATCCTGTAAAAAAAAAAAAGATACAAATTGTGATTTAACTTAAATTAAGCGACATTAATACTCATGATGTTGCATTGTAAATGCTTTAACCCATTCTGAACGGGAACCCATTTTGGTGTTATAGCATCATGTCATGCTTTAGCTATTGAAAAACAGCAGATCTACAAGCTCATAGCGCGCCACCGAGTGGCGCGCTACGAGCTTGTAGATCTGCTATTTTTGAAAAATCGAAGAACGACTGACATTTTTCAGAATCTGATCTCGGGTCAGAATGGGTTCATCAGACCAGTGTGTGTCCAGTGGAAACCTCGTATGAATCTGATCTCAGGTCAGAATGGGATAATAGGTGCTCATGTTTCCCCACTTACCGGTATTTGATTTCTCAGCTGAACCAGATCAGGAATAGGGAGTTCTTGTTGTGGCTTTTGTCCTCTCACTGTCTAATCTCTCACTTGTCCAGTGTGTGTGCTGATTGGTCAAGTGAACACACACACACACACACACACACACACACACACACACTCAAATGTTTTCAATAAGTGTGCGTTTCTTATGTTGTGTGCTTTTGCAGCAGTAAGCATTTCCTGAAGGCTGATTCACACAAATGAAACTGAGGTTGCCATGACCCAACACAAGACAGCTCTTTGGCACATTTCAGTATAGCTCTGGCCTTGAAACAAAAGTCTGGAGAAAATACAAGGTTTTTACCAAACACTGGGGCTTAGAAACCCACAAGACAGGCTTCTCAACAACTTGAGAGGACAACTTTTGTAGGATTCAAGGCTTTGCATTAAATGGTTCTCCTGGAAAAGTCTCGCACTGCTTTGTTTGTTGATTTGTTGTGCGCTGTTCTGGCGGTTGCCGTGGTGACTACCTCCATTTTCTCTCTGTGGCTGTGCTCATAAAGGACTGTGTCCTTGTCTCCATAAGAGTTACAAATTGAATACTGCACTTTCCAAGGACTCATGTCTCTAACTTACAGCAGAGAGTGTGTGTGTGTGTGTGTGTGTGTGTGTGTGTGTGTGTGTGTGTGTGTGTGTGTGTGTGTGTGTGTGTGTGTGTGTGTGTGTGTGTGTGTGTGTGTGTGTGTGTGTGTGTGTGTGTGTGTGTGTGTGTGTGTGTGTGTGTGTGTGTGTGTGTGTGTGTGTGTGTGTGTGTGTGTGTGTGTGTGTGTGTGTGTGTGTGTGTGTGTGCGTGCGTGCGCACATCTGTGCAATTATGGTGCATTTGAGATAAGAGATTTTTGCTTTATAAAAAAGCCAGCATTACAGTGTCACAGTGTCTTAGAACACAGGAGTTGTGTGCTGCTGTGTTTGTATTCACAGAGTGACCCTCGGGGGGGGGGGGGGGGGGGGGTTTGGAAAGTGCACAGTAGTTCCAGTAGTTAATGGAAGCAACTCAATGACACAGAGGCTGAACGAACGAACAAACAAACAGAGCTCACTGTTTAATGCAGCCATGGACCTCTTCCCCGTACTGTACTGTACAGTACAGTACATGCACACACATTTGGCCACAGCCAGTGGTATTTGTTAATTTATGAACAGCTAGGCTCAGACAAACATCTACTGAGTATTGCTTTGCTTTCTCTCTCTGTGCCCATGCCTTCTCTCCGTTCTCTCTACCTCTTGTCTCTTGAAACGGTGTCCAGTACAAGGTCAGCTCGGTATACAGTACGGTGCATGCTCAAGGTCACCCTGCCTACAGCAAACAAAGTCAGAGAAGCTAGCATCTCTTGCAAGTAAATATATACATTTTAAATGTGCTTATCTCGTTACTACCGCATTTTTGTTTTGTTTGACGCTGTGACACATTGTGTTATGGTGAATTGTGGTATGCGGTCATATTGTGTTTCCTTTCATTGTAGGCCTACTCAGCGTTCCTAATAAGCAAAAGTGTCTAGATATAGACAGAGTTACGCAAACTGCGTTCACTTAATGGGGCTTCAGTCCAATGGCGGCACTCCTATACATAGACTACGCATTGAGCGTGGGGACAACCAACTGGGCCAAGTCCTGGGCCGGAAGTAGGCAGAAATGCACTGGCTTTAATGATTTTAAATCCCTTCATTTTAAATTGTTTTGTAGTAATAGCACAACATAAACATTAAAGAGACTTTAGTTGTTACTGTACAATACTTTAAAACAGTTGTCATGTTGCACATGCACATGCTTAAAATAGCTCTTGTTTGCGCTGCCCTCGTTGAAAACAATGTATTTTCCAACTCCAGCGTGGCTCAGTTCAGGCTGCATGAACAGCGCTCGAGCGCTCGGTTTCTGCCCCCTCTATATCGTAACTCTTCTATTAGATGGCTCTGCCTGGGGGTATATAGACAGGGGTGGAGCTGGAGACCTCAGGGCGATGGCCTGGGAGTATATCTCTGCTGTCGGGAAGTCCAAAATTAAAAGAAAGATTTTTTTCAGAAAATGAAGGAAACCTTACATTTTTTAAACAAAGCAATACTGACTCATCAACGTTGGTATTGTGACTTTGTATATTGTTTACTTCCATGTGTTATTATATTATCACCACTTTGTGGAGATGAGGTTTTCTCCTTCATTATGCGTCATTGAAAAGAACAGTTAGATCTCCAAGCTCACAAAGAAAGAATGCCTATAGATTCTTTGTGACACTGCTTATATAGGCCTACAGTAATATTACAATAACTTTGCAAAAAGGGTTTAGCAGAGACAGAGTTGCCGTTTCAGTATAGAACTAGTATGAGAAATGCAATATGAAATACTTTCTTGTCACATTGCTCTCCTCGGAAAAATGATTTCTTTTAGAAAAAGATTGAATTGTTTTCATAACATTACCGTCAGTACTAAGTTTGATTAACAGGTGCACTGCATGTGTGTCTGTTACTGCTGCAGCCATGCTTCTCTGCCTGCAGCCACAGGGGAGAGGGCGTTGAGTTAGTTGCTTTTACAGACAGTTTGAGGATCCAATGTGGAGTTCTGAGTTCAGAGGTTTCTTCAGAAGCGCTTTTTAATACTTTTCATTGGTTATATTTTCTTAAACAACACATGAAGAGTGTATCCTTCCGACAGCGACGATATACAGAAGTCACGTCTGTCATGATGCTCGGCCTGATGTTTCCTCCGATGTATGTTCATCATCTTGTATACTATACTATATTGACTTATTGATACAGTGTTGCGGCGGGTGAATAGGTGGGTTGGGAGCGGCTAGCTTTAGGAGAGCTTTGTTGTTTGTTTTGTCCTTGACATTGTATGAATGTACTTGTATTGTCCTGTATTTGCTGTATGTTGCTGGACCCCCTCGAAAACGAGATGATGCATCTCAAGGGGATATCCTTCTCAATAAAGGTTCATATATATATAGAAGGATAACTGGAGACCTGAGTCAAGCGGATAGCATGGGGGAAGGGCAGAAGAACGTAATGTGACCATAGGGGCAGGACCGAAAGGCAGAGCAGGTCTGGAGGGCAATTATAAGAGGCAGCTAGGGGACATAGTATCTAGGCGCAGCAGCACTGGAGGACAGGCAGGAGGATGAACAGCTGTGCAGATACTCTGGAGGACGGGCAGCAGGCCTGCTCTGCTTGACGAGGGAGGTTGGACCGCTCCACCGTGGAGCAGTATACAGAGACTTGAAGTCAAGGAAAGCAGCTGCTTGGCTCCAGAAGTTTCGACTGAATAGAATTACTTCTATGTGTTCATTTGATCTAATGAGATATTTGTCTGAACTGAATATGCACATACAAACAGTCTATGCACTATAGACTAGCTACATTATGCCATACTGTAAATAGTCATGGTGACACATACAGAAATTTAGTGACAGTGTAACATAGCATTAGACTCAGAGCTATGGACCAGAGCTAATGTAACCATTATTTTTCATGTGTGGGTGGTTGGTCAGGCACAATCATAATGTAAACATTATTTGTCATGCCCGCTGGGGACGCTGTGGGCGCTGGAAGCGTGTTCTCTCCTCTCCGTCATCAGTGCCCATATACCCGAGGTGGGGTTGCCCTTCTGTGTGGAGTTTGCACGTTCTCCCCGTGTCCCCTAGGGTAGACCCTCACAAAAAACATGCAGTAATCCTGGTCTCTATACTGCCTCCCCCTGGCCAACCGGGGCGCCTGATGGAGGGGAAAGAAACTGGTCGGAATAACGTGTTCCTCCCACGCGCTACGTCTGGCCGGGGAAACTCTCCCCTGTAAGGTGAAAAGAAGCAGCTTGGACTCCTCATGCACAGAAGGAACCATGAGGTCAGTCCGCTGCCCCCCCCCAGGTTGGCAGAAGAAGTGTAGCGCCCAGGATTAGATAATTGACACTGGGTGAAAAAAATGGGTTGCAAAATCGTGGGATAAAAATTATATATATATATATATATATATATTTAAAGACTTTCCTTTCGTTTCGTTTTTGCATAGAAATTATAAGTAACTGTAACATTACTCCTAAAGCAGTTTTATAGAAAATATTGATATGTTTAAATCATAAGAAATGCATGTTCCTGTATGCAGCGACAACATCATTCACTGCTTTTGATTCATTTCACCTTGAGGTTGGTTGGCATTAAAGAACATAAAAGTGGTTGTATCCAGTTACAACAACATGGCAAAAACATGCTGCTAAAGCAGTGAGAGATGGAGAGGAATATGAAGAGGAGGAGGAAGAGAAGGTCATCAGCAGAATAGCAGAGGACAAGTACCTCCTCTTCTGAGAGGGTGGCCATGTCCTTCGGTTTAGAGAAGTGGATTGGGCCTCAAAGAGGTGGCCATGTACCTCATCTTAAAGGTGTGTGTGCTGGTACCAGACACGGACAGCGACAAGAGCCCAATGAAATGTATGCAATATTGTGAACTGTCAATGGTGCCATGAAATGGAATGGAAGTGTAGTTGCGAACGCAGTGATTGCGAACACAGTGAGCACTTACTATGAGACCTAGCAGATCATGTCTGTCCGTGCGTGTGTCTGTGTGTCTGTGTCCCCCCCCTTTGTGCCCATATATGGAGCTGAGTGATTTGTTTGTGTTTGATGCAACACACTCCATATTTGGACGTATAGCTGCTTTGGGGACTCCTTATATGGTTATGGCTAAGTTAAAAACTTAACTTAAAAAAATAATAACTTAAAAATAAATCTTAAAAAAACCCAAATATGTACGAGCTGCGTTCGCTTCCAGCGTTTGCGCGTCTGTTACAACCCGGAAACAAATGACTACCATTCAAATGTCAGTAACATGAATTTAGATTTACCAACTTGGCTTACTATGTTATTTCTGTTACAGTACATTTTACTGTTACAGAATAATAACACCAGTAAGACGCCTGAGGGAGAGAAGCCTGTGTGTACTGTGGCCATTATATGGAGCGTGTCTTGAGTGTACAGGGTGTGATGAGGTCAGATCAACATAATGGAATGTCAGAACAGGTCAGTTCCATATATGGAGATCTAAGGGTGGCAGCGGGGGCAGTGTCTTGAGTGTACAGGGTTTGATGAGGGCCCAGGTAGGGCCGGGCCTTAACTTTCGGACCTGTTGAGAACTCTAGTTTTCGCCGGCTGCCAGGCGCGGCTGCACAAATACCTTTGGGGCAGGCCCGTCTAGAGTTTAAATGGACAGGTATGGGTATCAGTCACGCATCCGCCTGGGTGGCGGCATACTGCTGGGCGAGTGCTGTCGCTTTGGCATGGGATCAACTTTGACCAAGAAATGCACAATAAAAAACAGCTATGGCCATGGCTTTCCCATGTATGGGGATGATGATGTCATAGTGATGTCACGAGACATGGGTACAATATATGGCGGCTTTCTCGTATATGGGGATTTTGAGTGACGAAAAACGGCCCATGTATGGGGATTTTGAGTGACGAAAAACACATGATTCTATAGTTAACTGCGACCTTGCTTTAGTTTAGACCTTGCTTTAGATTTTCGCTAGAAACAGACTGTATCAAATATGAGTGACTGACGGTCGTTAACGACACAGAGACACAGTTTGTTTATTTTTGGACCACAATGCTTATATAAGACGGTTTCAAGATGACCCCATGTTATTCTCCATAGAACCATGGGATGAGCGAGTGACGTCAGGACTTTGGCGCTCTATACCGCTATACTTTCCCCCAGGAGATCAATAAAGGTTACCTTATCGACTCGTAATCATTCTATTCTATAGTATAATGGGTGATTTACTCTATTACACAATGCAAGGTTTTTAAAACCGGGCATAGACATACAGGCGGAGACCAAATTTTTTGCAAGTGTTAATTGCATCCAATACAAATGTCATAATAATTTATATGGCTGAAACGGATTGTAAAAAGTAATGCAACTTCAAAATATGTTAATTACTTGTCTGAGAGTCTGACTCTTGAAATAATTAAATACTGGCAGTACACTTTTATATGTCCCTGCGACATACTAGCGTCATTTCCAGGGGGTGTACTTGTACGTCAAGCTGCCTCACGCTACAGAAACAGGAGATAGGCTCCTGCCCTGTGGGCCTCATGGCTTGGCAAGGCTATACTTCTACACTTTTATATATGTATACTATACGATATTATACTGTACACACAGTCAAGGAAACATGGCACTAAGTGCTGGTGAAATGAGTGAGGAGGAGGCAAGTGGGGGGGGGGGGGAAAGGGGGGGGGGGGGGGTTAGTTGCTGTTGTAATGTCCTTGTTGTGGATGTACTGTGTGTTGAACATGTCCCACTGGGATGTGAGCTAATTAGCCAAGGTTGAGTGGGACACGGGGGAGGGGGTGGTGGTGGTGATGGGGGTAACATGTAGGGAGAGAGAGAGAGAGAGAGAGGCTGCCAAGGTCAAACCCATAAGTCTGCATAGGCTACTGAATCCATACGGCACAATAGTCTCCTAGAATCCATTCAACTTAGTTCATTCCATTAAGGTTCCTCCATGCCAAAAACAAAACCCTTTCTCACTTTCCCCTTAAGTGTAACCCCCCTCCCCCGTCGTGCACTCTCTGGGTTAAATAAACACTCCACCTTTCCCATTTTGTTTGGCAACATAACCAAGATATTTACAGTCGCGGTGGATTTATTGAGACAGTATAACGTCTAGAAAACACATTAAGACAAAACAGAAATAACAATGCATGCGAATGCCTCACCTGTCTCCTATAAAGTATGTACACATATCACATTTACTTGTCTCCATCCCTCAATTCTCTCTGCCTCTCCTCTTGCCCTTTCCCTCCCATGCCTGTCCTTGCTGATCTATTTATCTTATGTAAAACATATGTCATATGTCAAATATACTTTTTTTTTGTCATGTGTAAAGCTATTGGAGAAAAACACACGTGCAAATACACATACATGCTCATGCATTACATTACCCCTTATCTATGTGTGCGTGTGCGTGTGCGTGTGTGTGTGCGTGCGCGTGCACGCAGTGTTTTGGAGTGGAGGAGGGCTACTCAGTGAAATATGAAATAGCTGGTGATAATTCATGTCCCTCCTATATCTCATTCTTTATTGGTCTCACGGTGACTACAGTATGAATATTTTGCCTTTGAGCGTATCGAGGACAGGGTCATGTTTGCATAAGGAGGTAAATTATGACACTAATAACAATGTTGCTGTGCCAGGAGGAGACAGTCTTGGAGAGGAGGGGGGACTGGGAGAGGGGGAAGAGATAGATAGAGAGAGAGAGAGAATGGAGATGAGGCTGGTAGAATGTGAGATAGTGAATACCTGACACTCCCCTACATACCTGGAGAAAGTTGAGAGAACAGGAGAGAAAATAAAGAAACTTGAGCTAACAATGGAAGTGAAGGACACGTACGCTGCATTTCAAAGTGAAGGACATTCAGGTGCGGATTTACTTCATCTCTCCCACCGATAACGGCAAACGGAAAAGAAAAACTGATTTGGCATTGTCCATTTATCAATTGTATATCTGCTCCGTCTCCCCTGTCCAAAACTTTCCAGTTTTTTACAGAAAGCACTACACGTACAGCATACAAAACAATGACCACAACGCGAGGGTTTGTTTGTAAATCACTAGCAGGAAATGAGTCATGGTGCGTGGAAGAAGTGAGTAATACATGCACAGTGTTTGCTTCCCAAACGACAGAATGTGGCCTTGAGCAGCCGCTCTTTCATTATTGTACTTCTCTTATTATTATTATATTTCTCTTGTTTTGAAGGGCTGTGTGTGTACGCCATACTAATCCTACCACAGCCAAAACGAGAAATGCAGAGGAAAGGATTATGCAGTTCCAATTTAAAATGCAATGGTGTTTTTTTTTACTATGCTATTTCAAAGGATAAAAAGGCTCACAGGGAATTTGAACTTGAAGATCAGAGACAAGTTAATGAACAAATTACTGAAAGAACCTCATGCCATGCGAGGACTGGCATGGTTGGTTTGCAAGTGCAATAAAGCAAACAACAACATTTTGTGCATATCTGCTCTGGTAATATACAGTACAGTTGGTTATGTGGATTTGTACTTCCGAGGAGGTTATGTGGGACAACAAATACTAATTGCATTCATATTGATTTATGAATAATTAATAATGGATTGCATTTTTATAGCACTTTTCTATGCACTACGTGCTTACTCAATGCACTTTACAATGGTTCGTTCATTGGGAGGTGAAGCGACGAACAGTCGACGCCAGCGTCCTCACTTCCCACATTCACACACCAACGGTGGCAACAACTTGAGGCAAAGTGGGGTTCAGTGTCTTGCCCAAGGACACTTCGACAGGAGGAGCCGGGATTCGAACCGCCGACCCACGGATCATTGGACGACCTGCTCTACCTCCTGAGCCACAGCCGCTAGTATTACAATTTCTAAACAAAAAGCCAGCTCAGTGGCCTTGGCCCTTGTGGTTAGAGTGTCCGCCCTGAGTTTTGGAGGTCAGGGTTCAATCCCCGGCCGTGTCATTACTTTACTTACTTACTTATCCCCATTACGCCGGCTGGCGCATAGGGCAGCAACAAAGTTCCTCCACTTACATCTGTCTTTGGCCATCTTCTCTATGGTCCCCCAGCTCTGATGTTGTAGCTGGAGCTCCTTCTCGATTGTCCTAAGCCATGTCGTTTTGGGCCTGCCTTTCTTTCTCTTTCCTTCTGGAGTCCAGTGTAATGCGACTCTTGGGATTGCATTTATGTCCATTCTGAGCACATGGCCAATCCAGGTCCACCTGCGTTTATTGATTATGCTGTGCATGTCGTCTTGTTGGGTGATGTTGAGGAGGTTATTGTTTGAGATGGTCTTGGGCCAGAATATGTGCAGAATCTTTCGCAGGCATGATGTGTGGAAGGTGGATAGTTTATGGATGTCATTCTCTGTTGTTTTCCAGCATTCTGCGCCGTATAGTAGTGTTGAAAGTACGCAGCTTTGGTAGATCCGGAGTTTTGTTTTGGTGCTGTATTGTTTTGATTTCCTAGATTTGCTTAAGTCTTATGAAGGTTGTGTATGCTTTGTTGATCCGGTTTTGAATGTCTTACAGACTACAAAGAATGGGACCCAATGCCCCCTGCTTTTTGGCAAAATTAGCACTAAGCATAAAGGGTAGGATTGGGGGTATATCCCTGCAACATACTAGTGTCATGTCCAGGGGGTGTACAGTACTTGTACATCATGGCCAGGGACATACTTCAAGTATATTGATGTACATCAAGCCACCTCATGCTGTACAGAAACACAAGATACAGTAGGCTCCTGACCTATATGCGCCACATGGCTCGGCAAGTATACTTCACTTACTTAACCCATTCTGACCTGAGATCAGATTCATACGAGGTTTCCACTGGACACACACTGGTCTGATTAACCCATTCTGACCCGAGATCAGATTCTAAAAATGTCAGTCGTTCTTCGATTTTTCAAAAATAGCAGACCTACAAGCTCGTAGCGCGCCACTCGGTGGCGCGCTATGAGCTTGTAGATCTGCTGTTTTTCAATAGCTAAAGCATAACATGATGCTAACACCAGAATGGGTTCCCGTTCAGAATGGGTTAAGTCAAATGACATCATTCAAAGAAGGACAGTGGCTCTGTGACATCCACTCTGACTCCATCTGCTGGTCATGTGTCTGTTTCCTTATACATTGTATGTAGCGGATAGGAGACATTATATAGGCCAGTCCATCTAAGCTAATAAAGGGGGTGACCCAAAAGAAATTGCAATAGTAATCGTTCAAGGTATTTTATGATCCTTTGGGTCATCCTAATAACATCCTAATAAAATTGATCATTACATAAATTGTGGATCATGGTCAATTCAGGGGTTGAACGTTGGGGTACCATTGAAAACCTATATAAGGCAAACATTTCAAATTTGAATTACTTTATGTATTAGTATTACTGTTTTCTCAACCTTTTTTGTGCCAGCTAGTGCCCCGATCCAATATCCAGGTCCCTTACCGGCCCAGACCCAATTAAAACTTAAGTATTTTGTGTGTTGTGTTGCTTATACAATTTAGAAAACATCTCATTGATTTCCAAATATCAGATTTTACATTCAACTGGATTGTTAGTATGGAATTATTCTCAGCACCATAGAATAGATAACAGATAGATAACAAACAGGTGAGCACCATAAAAAGCACCATGGAAAACATGTAAGCACCATAGACTAGGCCTAGTATGCACCACACAGATAACAGACCTGTAAGCACAACAGAAAACAGGTAAGCGCCATAGTAAGCACCAACGGTGACAGAGAAGGACTGTGCGCGCCTGAACCACAGCTAGCCTAAGATTTAGAGTCTCCCCTGGATGTATTTTTTGATCGATTCTGACATTTTCAATCTACGAGAGTCTTAATGCTTCATTCCCCTGAGCCCGGCGACACCAGCTGGCACCGCATAGGGCTCCGAACATGTTCAAATATATAAGGTGCTGACCCTGATGCCTCAAATGTTAGACGCAGTGCGTTTGCAATAGTATTAATAAAGAAGTGTTTTAGTCCCGTAATAAAGTGGCCGATTCTGTTGGAAGTTCCCAATGGCGGCAGTGAGCGAAAAGGCCAAAAAAGGCATATATATATATATATATATATACCGTAACCGCAAAAGACAGCAAAAAACAGGGGGAATAAAAATCACAAAACTTTGCACACGCACTGCACAAGTGTGCATGCAATAAAAACACATCTAGCTGTGGCTCCACTATCATCGCTATAGAGCCAGAGGCAGCACGTGCTCCTGCTGCCAACTATTGCCCATTAGAAGCGATTTCTATTTCCAGTATGATTTCAAAATAAAACAAAATAAAATGCACACCACTTTGAGAGGAAGTGAATGACTTAATGAGGCTCCTTTGACGCGTAAAAACAACATGGAGGAGTCACGGTTGGACAGTATAAAGTAAACACAAGACTTTGGGTTAATATTTTTCATGCTTGTGGCCAGCTGTAACCAAGACAATGTAGGCCTCGTCCTGTGCAGCAAGCATGCAGCACTGGGTAAGTATAGGCCTACTAGAAATGATTAGATAGGTTACTGCTAAGCAGCCAGGCAGGCTATGTGTCTGTTTTGCTCAGATTTCTGAAATTATTTTAATTCATGATGTGAATGTACATTAGCCTATCAATGCTTGTAAGCCTGCAACATGATGTGGGCCTTTTTAAGCACATTTTCAAGTACTCATTAGCACCTGAATGCTAATGTTAGGCCCATTACTGTTACTGTTTCTGAGCAGAGGCTCCAGTACAACACTCAATCAAAACATGATACCTTTCAGCTTGGAATATTTTCAAAGGGAATTGGTCCTCACCCATGCACAGACTATATAGAGTGCATATCATATCCTGAATTACAATTAGCTAAGGAAAACACAGGCATCATTGTTTTGTTTTGTTGACAAGTTATCATCTTGAAACAGAACATCAACGATTATTCTTTTCTTTTAAGAACTCATGTTGTTTAGTGAGAATTATTATTATGTTAAGAATAAGTAGGAAATCTACTGATTCTGTGCTACAATAGTGCTACATTAACTTGTACTCTTTTAAACCACACCTCTATTTCTTATATGGAATGGAATATATAAAGATATAATATGTTAAAAGAAAATGAGAAACACGTGAGGACAAGAAAGAAATGTGCTTTTAAAGCACGCTGTAACGTATGTCCTCCACATCCACACATACTAGGCAATGCGTGGGGTGATATATAGCCGTGCATTATCACATTATGTTCCCCAGCTCTTTGGGAGCCAGATCCTAGCTGCCCCGCTGTCTCTCAAGGTCTCTCTCTCTCTCTCTGTCGGCTCCTAGCTCAGCCAAGGTCAGCACACTCCGCCACGGGCTCCATGCAACCTTGAGCCGCTGACTGACCGGGAAAGAGTGTGTTCTCCCATTCCACCCGCCTACGTGTCCCAGTGTCAATCAGACGGATGCAAAGCAGAGCTGCCATGAAAGGGTTCCAGGCATGCTGCTGCTGCTGCTTCAACACAGGTCAGTCACCCTAATGGAAGGTAACCATAAGGAGGACCTTCTCAGCTCCTGAACCAGGTACGTACGTGCACACATAGACAACATCAAAGGGGGGACTTCAGCCCCCTGCCCTTTTACCCGTCTGTAAAACAACTGGCCCTCGATCTCTCCAGACCACGAATGCAGCAATTTACTATGGTGGAAGAAATGCAAATGCCACTCCTTTCCATGCCAATGCCGGAGGGCAGCATTCAGGAGATTTTTTTCCAAAGTCTCCAGAACTTGAACACGGCATTTTGCAGATTTGATCCATGTCGTTACACCACATCTCCACTAGCTAAAGAGTGCTGTGTTGCGCCCCGGAAATAGCTGATCTACAAGCTATTTTTGTCCCAAAGTGCCCTCTCTTACGGGATTTCAGCCCCTGCCCCTCTAACACTCTCTGCACGTCCCAGTACAGTAACTAAGGGTGTCATATTAAACCGATACACATGCATCGGTTATACTTGGCGTTAATTTATCTCTGACCGTCAAAACGTAGATCTGCTATTTCCCAGGGCGAATGTCTGTCTAATTTCTGTTTTGGGTCACGGGCTAAAACGTTTGGGGACCACCGTTCTATAGCTTGCCCAGACGGAGGCCCAGATGGAAGCAAACAATGCACTCCCTCAGGCCTCATTCACACCTACACAACAAATGTTCGGTCCGTGTGTGATGTCTGGTTGCTGTTTGATTGCTGCTCCAATTCATTTCCAATGGGAGTCACATGGTTTGACCAAACATTTGTGTCAGATGAGGGGGGTGCAATCAGCAATCAGCAATCAAACACAAATGTTTGATCAAACCACGTGACTCCCATTGGAAAAGCATTGTGGTGGCCCAAAAAAACGACCAAACATTGCTTGATTGGTGTTTGGTACGTGTGAATGAGGCCTCAGCCTCAGAAGAAGCCCTGTGTGAGTGACATCTCTCACACAACTCTGACCCCCCCCTTTGTAGACATGTATATCTATTATTGTTTTAGTGTTATTGTTGATATAGCTATGTTGTCACGATGATGAATTGAGTACAATGGAACTGTTAATAACTTATTCCATCAATCAGTCAATCAGTATATTGGTTGCCAGCATAACTCACCATTGTTTGGAACGCGGTTATTGTAGAAAATGTAGTTGGCTTGCAAAAAGGCCCCATTTTGAGATATACCAGCCACTGTGGTTAATGGTGGAAAAAGAAATACTTGTGTGTTTCTAGACAAATACCAGAGAATTATAGATGTGCTACATGCAGTGAAGACTATTTCTTTAGTACAAAGTTTTGCAATGAACAATGGAACTATAGTGAACATCACATAGGCCTAAATGGTGTTCTTGTGATCTCTAATCCAGCATAAAACTGAACCAACTGTTATTTAAAGGGTCTTGATTACCAAAATGTCATAAATGTTGTGAGGTTTCTTAATTAGACCATCACATATAGGAGACAATGAGACGAGGACAGGAACATATACTGTAAGTAAGTAAGCCATCGCACAATGTCAGTCACAGAATGGTACAGACCATTAAGTCATAATAGTCAGAGCCTGCGTGGCCTTGGGTTTGATATGAAATCCTGTCCTTGCCTCTGTCGACCTCCATGTTAAAAGCTCTTTGTGACGAGGAAATTACTTTATGAACTCCTGAAAGACACTCCAACGCACCAATTCAGGCTGAGGGACGGTTTCTTTTGTGCCTCCTGCTTCTTTTCATTGGCCTTAGACTGTCTGGTTTCTGTCATAAAGAATAAACTTCTTCTCGCTAAAGAAAGGGAAAGCAATGAAATTAATTACTTTCTCACTGTGTTAAAATACTGTGATACATGAAGGACAGAGAGTCCTTTGTCAATCTGTTAATCCACTGGTATAAGAAGCTAATAAAGAATCATACAGACTCATTCTGGTGGGGGACTAGTCGGAAAGTACAGTACCAATATTGCTGGCTTTGAATGCATAATGTGCGGCACTTCTAAATGAACTTGTGCGACAGGCAGACCATAGCTTTTACCGGCAAGTCCTCTCTCCAATTCTCAACCTCCTCCTGGAAAGGAGAGGCCTGTTTTTCATTTTCCCAAGGTCTGTGGAAATCAGTTTGTTTGAATATGCTCGCACAGTTTGGGCCGGGGTGGCGGGTGAATCATATTTATGCGCGAGTGTGTTTTTGTTTAGGTCTGTCAGGATTCGGGTTCCTTTAACATTGTACCTGGAATGTTCAATCCAGATAGAAGTCGAAATACTAAACATGTGTCTCTGTTGGCCTTGAGACTTCACAGGGCTCCGGCTGCGGAGCTCGCTTTTGTAAACACAGTTTCCTCTAGTGGCTCTCTGTTTGGACAGGAAACAAGGAAGCTGATCAAACACTGGACGCAGAAGGCCACGGCTGCACTGAGCCGGAATGGAGTGGTGGGTCTTTCAAAGGGCTCTAAATGGAGTGAAATGTGAAAAATAGCACGTCGCGTTTGGCTGTTCGGCTCCACTGATTTTTCAACCCTGGCGGTTCTGCTTTGTCGTTGCTATATACAGTACGTGTGCGATATGCTGGTGCGCACCTAAAAAAATATCATCCAGTGCATCCAGTTATCTCTCTTTTTTTTTGTATACTGTTTTTATATCATAACAGTACACATACAGAATGTAACGTTACATTTGCCATGATTAGTGCCTGCCGTCTGCCTGGCTGCCAGCCTGTATACTACTAGTACAGATTTATGACATGGTCTTGATGACATCGTAGATTAGAGGAGCAGGGAGTTGGTGATAGGAACCATTAGGTGGATGGATTCAAGGTGGATGTGACGGAGAGTAAAGAGAGCTGCCTGGCAGAAAGTAGGAAAGATGAAGAGAGGAAGAAAGAGGAAATGAACGAGAGCGCACCACAGGGGAAGTGAGTGTCATGTTGTGTGTGTGTCTATAAGAGGGGATGTATCTCGAGGGAGACGTTAAAGCATTAGTTAGGCGGGTTAATACGTTGAGTGACTGTGCTCCCCTCTTGTGACAGATTTACAGAACTGCAGATAACACACCACCCTCCCTGGGGGATATTACTTTTAAGCTACAGGGAGATGAAAAAAATAAATATGATGTACATGTCTATGCAATCATGTTTGAATATGACAGTTCGGTAAAAGATTCTATGAAGCCCATGTCTATAATTGTAGCCTCTATTAATAAACATACTTATATAATGCATGATCTGCTTTTAACACTGTATAATTATAGCTATAAGCACTAATGAATACTCCTATTGCTTAATAATCATCATAACTCTGAAGGAATGGATCCCAGGAAGGCTAGCGACACATGTGTAAGTACATACTGTAGGGCCTATACACATTTTATATTCATTTATTTGTATATTACCAGGCTTAAGAGAATGATAGGAAAACCTTGTCTACCATGTCACTTAATTACTTTATTGTCTTTATTACAGACTAAGTCAGAAAAAGAAGAAAATAGTGTGGGGAAAAAAGGTAAAAAAAAAAAGAAAATGCTGGTTACAAAGGAGAATCATATTCTATCGTTTTCATACAAATTCCTTTCAAATGCTCCCCACGGGATAAAAATCCTTTTAACAGCAACTTGCATATCATAACTGAAATGAAGGCATGTCAGGTTACGGCAATACGAACATTCTTTACGTCTGTCTTAATAAAGTGGCTGATGCTCTTACTTTATGCGACCATAGCAGGGTCTAGTACAGGGATGGGCAACTTTGATGATGGAGAGGGCCACTATATTGCCACACTCACTCCAGAGGGCCACGTTGCATACTGTCGTATAGCAAAAATAGCCTGAAATCCTGAAAATAACCATTTTTATTTCATTTCAAATGCATTTCGTTATAGTTAACAAATCCAAATATATTGGACACAAAAAAAGACAATGACATTTTAATACTAGTCATTAATCTATACTAATATAGACTGAAGTAAATAAAGTGGGTCATGTTTGCATGTTTGGAATCGTAACGGCTCAAATCAATCTCTGATATTAACCTGCGGGGCACATTAACCCATTCTGAACGGGAACCCATTTTGGTGTTAGCATCATGTTATGCTTTAGCTATTGAAAAATAGCAGATCTACAAGCTCATAGCGCGCCACCGAGTGGCGCGCTACGAGCTTGTAGGTCTGCTATTTTTGAAAAATAGAAGAACGACTGACATTTTTAGAATCTTATCTCAGGTCAGAATGGGTTAATCAGACCAGTGTGTGTCCAGTGGAAACCTCGTATGAATCTGATCTCAGGTCAGAATGGGTTAAGTGATGGTGGGGGCACGGCGTGCATGTGGCCCCCGGGACGCCAGTAGCCCATGTATGGTCTAGTAAGTAGCATCAGACAACGTCTTTGACAGGGAGATCAGATGAGTTGAGAGTCTGTGGACTTTAAGGTTCACGTCCTTCAGTGTGAACTGTGTGCAGATGATGATCCCTGGAGGCTGTCGTCGTTGGAGATCTGCAGAAGGGGAGTGCTGATCTCAGTCGACTGCATGTCGCTGGCCACGCGCAGCAGGCAGCTGAGGACCATGTCTTTGGCCATTCCCGCCTCCAGGTTCCCGTCCCGGCTCAGCTGTAACGTGATCTGGTCCAGGCTGGTCAGGACCAGCTCTGAGCCCAGCAGGGGGCAAACCGCCGGGCCCGCGTCGGAGCCAGAACCACTACCACCGCCCGCCTCCCTGGCCATGTTCTCCAGCATGTACTGCCGGTAGAGGTCCAAGAGTTTGTGCTCCAGATAGCGGTTGAGCAAGGAGTTGGAGAAGGGCCCTTCGCACCCCTGAAACAAAAAGCTCCGGTCTCTGCCACTCCCGCCAGTCCTCCGGGTCGAGCCTCTTCTAAGTGGACACAGAGGCCCGCCCTGAGAGACCTGTCCCGGGGGAGAATCCTCCACCGCTAGGGGGACATCGCAAGAGTGCAGCAAGGGACCGGCAGGCTGGCTTTCGGAGCAGAGCAAGAGCTCGCCGTTGTTGTTGGCAGAAAGAGGCAGCACGTGGTCGCCTCCGATGTGGAGGTCGCTGTAGTTTTGACAGATGCTCTGGCAGAAGGAGGGCACCAGGAAGGGAACATCGCCACTGGAGCAAGCCTGGCCTGCAGGGATCTCCATCTCCAGAGAGATCCGTCTACCCAGCGGGTCTCTCCCTCCTAGATCCTGGGCCTGCAAAGGCGAAATATGTGAGTCGTTTGGGGTTCTCCCCTCGGAGTGCCAGTGGTTGTGGGATACACCTGGGAGTTGAGAGCAATCTCTGTCGCCTGTCTGCTCGGTAGAAGTGTGGTGGATGACTTGAGAGTGACAGATGGGGGCTGGCATTAGGGAGGCAGTGGCTCTTTGTGTCCCACTACTGATGGCACTCTGGGGGAGTCCATCGTGAGGGAGGGGATCCTCTTCCTCCAGGCCACCGTAGGTCATGCTCCACAGTCTACCCTCACAAAGCATGGCTGAAACAGGGAACAGACACTACTGAGCATTCCATTTGCTTTCTATACTGCATCTCACAAGCTGTGAAGTGAACCACCTGTCCTCTTCTTCATCAACACATTTCATGTTAGTATATACCGTAGCAATTTCCCCACAGCTTGTAACTTTTTACTATTGTTCTAAACCAGTGGTTCTCAAAGTGGGGTCCGGGGACCTCCAATGGGTTCCAGAGAGTTAATATAGCTGCTCAAAATCAGTTTAACCACTTTAACGATACTGTAAATCAAATAGCTGATCTACATGCAACTGATGCAAGACCTTTTAAACTTGTTATAGGCTATTTTTTTGAAGAATCTTGCAAAAAAAATTAACAAACTACTCAGGGTTTGCGTAACACTGAGAATTATGCGGGTCCATCTTTACACTTGAGTTACACAAGTTTTACACAAGGATTTTGCTGTTTAGTATCCTTTAAAATGAATAAAATAAAATGCATTGAAATTTCCATTTCTTATAAAATCTTTCCACCAAAGTATCATTCCTTACCTTGGAAAGCCACCACTACTTCCAGTGTGCCAGATTGCCACGATTTTCAGCTCAAAAGTTTTTTTCTTTGTTTTCTCTCAATAATATCTTGATAGCTTACTCAAATATCTTGAATAGGATACTCAGATACTCAGTTTTATACCAACCAAATAGGAAGTGAGAATGTCAGCCCCCCCACGACCATATGCAAATTCAAGGCTGACACAGAGACATGGTTCATTTATAGATACTAGACCGGTGCCCGGCTGTAGAGTACCGAGTCGGTAACAATGGAAGTTGGTGTCCCTTATATGCCCATATATGGAGATTTCTGTATCTGTCTGGAACCTGGGCAGGGGCCCTGGCCGGAGGCCTTTTGTGGCGGTTCTGGACAACTGTGGGTCCGACCGACTCGCCACCGGGTACGGCACTCCCTGTGGTGGTGTAGAACTTGTGTTTGTCGAATTCGAAGTCGGTGGGACGAACGGTTCTCGAGTTACGTGGATTACAGACGTACGTACAGACTTTATATAGCTAGAAGATAGAATAGATAGATACAATTCTGAGGGTTTGGTTCATAGTCACGAAGTCCTAGATTTCCCTAGACTACAACCTTCACATCTTTTAACATGAAAAACTAAGTTTTGTTTCTCTGCTACAGGGACAGGTGTGTGTGGTTTAAAAAGCAGAAGAGAAACTCGGATTAAAACGGAGAGGAACTGCATCACAACCCAGACTCCAGGGGTGGTTTCTTGTCTTTTCATTTTCGGGTTTCGACAGATCAAGAAAAGGAAGTCAGCATTTTCTATTATTGTGAGTGCAACAGCCACTTGGAACATTTTTATCATCTGCTGGTTGGCAGAATAATTGCCGTCTCTGTGCTATCCTGTACCCTCTGCACTGTTTACATTGCTGGTGCCAAAACAGTCACTTTATGCTTGCTCAGGGTGTTATGTTACAACTTAACGTTTCCTCTTTGAAATTGTACTCTTGGTCACAGCTCACATGAGCAGCCTGCTTTCACCTCAGGCCTGAAATGCCTAGTAGTTTCATTGGCTGGAGGTTGAGCTGATAGTCTATAGGCCCCGGTTCTTTCTTCCATAAGCAGCTATACAAACTGCTTTAGAGTGTGTGTGTGTGTGTGTGTGTGTGTGTGTGTGTGTGTGTGTGTGTGTGTGTGTGTGTGTGTGTGTGTGTGTGTGTGTGTGATGGACATTAATGGAAACTTTGTTGGGCCTGTAGGCTATCCCATGTCTGGAATGTTTCCGTGTTGCTACAGTGTTTGTCCTCCCTCGATTAAGGCGGGTTTGTCCAACAATAGAATGAAACCTTAGACGTTTCATTATTAATTAAGTGTGTAACCGTAGCCCTATATTACGAATAGGCCAGCATTAGCCTATCTACGTTCATCACGTGCTATATTGAGTAGCCTATGTGGGCCTATGATATGATATACAAGTAGTTTCTTACAAATTAGCTCCATTGCCAATAAGAAGTAGCAGCTGAGAGTTTGATAGATTGCGGTGGACATTTTGGACAAAGATAAAAGTCTCCAGACGCCAGTCATAGGATATGCGACACCGTGCTGCTGCTCAATAGTAATGACAGTAGAATGGGTAGTGTTACCAACCCGTTGCTATGGTGCAACTCCCTTCGAACCCAAATAGCCTACTGTTTCAGAACAGTCAGACATTTGTGTCAATCCGGCTTTTGCTTTCCCTGCCATTAGGCCTGCACCGTTTGAGACGCATGCCCGTTTCAGTACCATGGACAGCGGCGTTCCACATAGAGAGACTGCTAAGGTTTGACAGGATATTACTTATTTTGGGAAACGGCCACAGCCCCGAATAGGCTATGGATAAACTAGGGCATCGTTTGGATCACGGAGAACAAGGACAAGTCTGTTAATTCTGAGAGGATATACACGTAGAGGAATGTTCAGGAAGATTAATAATGCGTTTCGTCCGAAGCATCACGGACACATGGCCGGCGGAGAGGGAGGCCTTCGGTCAGAGGAGGATTACCACAACGCCTGCACGGTCAGGTTGGTGCGCAGCACGTCCATGCTCGTAGTGGGCGAGAGAACACAAGCAACAGTGGCTTCGACTTTAAAGAGGAGTAAAAGTTCAGTGAGTATCGAGTCAACCTTATACTATTACCAAAGACAGGAAGATCGGATATGGCTCTACTCTCAGCATCAGAACTGCTTAGAGTACTTGGAAGAACTTGTAGCTCTGAGACGGCAATACACAAAGAGTGTCATTAATCTACAAAGTAATGAGACCAAACTCACCAAAGCTACAGCTTTCGTGGTCAAGAAGAAAGCAGCACCCCCGCCACCCACAAAGGACGCACAGGTAGGCCAGTATAGCCGGTTATGGCACTTTATGTGTGAATTGAATTAAGTATCTCACCTGTCCCATTCCTCTAAGCCTATCTAAACCTATCTTCATATAATAGGTCCTCACTAATAATCATGATAAAATGGTACAATTGTTTTCCTACTCAGTCTGTGTCTCATAGGAGGACTGTGGACAGTTCAGAAACCTGTCCACCAGTGACATCATCAGAATTCAAGCTAATATAAACTGCAGGCTTTCTAGTCCTGAAAAGTTGCAATGTGAAAATGGAAGTCATCGTTCTCCCGATAATAAAAATCTAAACATTTTTGTAAAGAAATCTTGCTGCCTTCACTGGTGGACAGGTTTCTGAACTGCCCACAGCCCTCCTATGATGAGACACAGACCGAGTAGAAAAGAATTGTGCAATTTTAGCATGATTAGTAGTGAGGACCTATTATATGTAGATAGGTTGAAAAGTGCTGAAGTGGTCCTTTACCTTTCACCCATTTTCAACCTTATCTTCATATAAATGGTCCTCACTATTTCATCTACTCACTCTGCATGGCGGGCTATAGATAACATCTATGCTGAAATGGAAGCCATTGTTCTTGCATTAATACAAAATAAAGTTTTATATCTGGTTCGAAAAGGGAAAACCCGCCTATTACGATGTCACTGGTATGGCAGGTTTCTGAGGTGTCCACAGCCCTCCTCTGAGACACAGTGAGTAGTCATCTTCTAATGAACATTAGTGAGGATCAATTATATGAAGATAGATTTTTTTTTTAAAGAGTGATGTTGTCCTTTAACCCATTCTGACCGGGCACCCATTTTGGTGTTGGCATCATGTTATGCTTTAGCTATTGAAAAATAGCAGATCTACAAGCTCATATCGCGCCACCGAGTGGCGCGATACGAGCTTGTAGGTCTGCTATTTTTGAAAAATTCGAAGAACGACTGACATTTTTAGAATCTGATCTCAGGTCAGAATGGGTTCATCAGAACAGCGTGTGTACAATTTACAATTTACAATTTAGGCATTTAGCAGACGCTCTTAATCCAGAGCGACTTACATTAAGCAAGAACAAAAGCATGGGAATACATCACATAAAGACATTTATCATGAAACATGCGTAGCTAAGAAAGTAACAGTGGAATATCTATAATGAAACTATACATATAAGCTATACATCTATACTACTATGCTACACATATGTACTATGACGTGCTATGACTACTAGAATTGCTATCTAAGGGGGTGGGGTAAGTGCTATGGGCCATGATGGAGTCTGAAAAGGTGGGTTTTCAGACTACGGCGGAAGATTGGGAGTGTCCAGTGGAAACCTCGTATGAATCTGATCTCAGGTCAGAATGGGTTAAAAAAACCGATATGAAATACCTAGTCTAAGCACAACCTTGTATGATTTGTAAAACCAGAGATCAAGAGCCAAGCCGTCTGCTCCTCCAATCCCCAACGAGGAGAACACGTTAGAGTTTCTTGACGCCGTCATCGCAAGCTGCGTCGACCCTGAACCTACGCGCAAACCTCACGTGGATGACGGACACGCAGACGTAGACTTCATTGGTGAGTTTAATGCACCGCACGTCCAATTGGATAACACGACGCGTGTCAAATGTGTCACTTGATATGTTGTTTTGCCGTTTTATTAGTTGACCCCCCCCCCCCATTTCTGTACCCCACAATCTCTTTAGTGGCCACAAGCTCCAGCGAGCATGACCTACACTCCAACTGGGTCTTAAGGGTTCCTCGGGTCACAGATCAATACAAACAGAACACGCAGGTGTGTGCCAAGGACAATCTACCGAAGAAGAAACACTCCGTCGGGTCCACGAGTAGCCGACTACGGCTCCAGAGGAACCCGATACACCTGCCCAAAGTAGTGGAGAGTGCATTCCAGACCCTTCGCTTCAAGCCCAAATTAAAGAAGAAATACAGTAAACTTGGTCAAGACATTTAAGTCCCACCAGCACCATGAAGCCTTTGTCGGCCTATTCTTTTTTTTTAACAGATAAGAAATTGCTTGTTGGAACAGTTATTTGATTCCAAGATCGCAAGACGATCCCCCGTCCTATCCCGTGTATTATTCAACAGCGCATTTTTCAATAGTCTTGATAAGAAATGTGGCTATTGTGCTGGACGTCACCGGAAGAGTGGGGTTTTAAGAATATGTGACTCACCACCGTGACAGTTGTAATACTGAAATATCTCTATCTGCTAAATCACTTAAGTGCAAATGTAGCATAGACTACATGTTATCTTGTCATTTTCAACTACTATTCCAATTACTTATTAAAACTGGGTACAAGGACTTGTATTGACTGAGCCACTGACAAACTGGTAATTCTGCTCGAGTCGTCTTAGCTTCACAAACGGGCAAAAATGGCCACCAATGTCCAAACATGCAAAATACAAGTGATGTAAAACTTTGCACCAAAATTCAGCTGAATTTACCTTACAGGGGTGTATACCCTAGCCTAGCATCTTTACTTTGACCAATTAATGCATCTCATTCAAACTGACTGAAGATTAAAAAAAATACAATAAATACAGGTTAATTTCTTTATTACAAAATACATACACGCTAACACAAGGTCTACAAAACAGACTCTCTATACACAACGCTCATTTCTTTTCGGCTTTGACCTTGGGGCTGAAGAAGGATGACATAGACTTCATGCCAGTCTTGTCCACCTTCGCCAGGCTTTTCTGAGCTGCAGACATCTTCTTGGGCGGCTGCGAGACGAAGAGAAAAGAAATCAATACCATAGCTGGTACCTCAACCTTGTGCCGACAGTGGAGAATTTATTACCATGAATGAACTTCATTTCAAACTGGGCAAAAGGAAGTTTTTTTACAAGGTGAATCCCTTTTCGACCCATGTGTATTTTTAAATCTCTACAGACACAATTCTGAAACTGCATTCCAACTTCACCAACAATCAGTGAAGGTCGTCTGAAAAGTTAAACGATGGGGGGAAAAGTAGTAATTTTAAGCATTGTTATACTTTAGCCGTTGAAAAATAGCAGATCTACAAGCTCATAGCTAGGCACTCTGTGCCGTGCTATGAGCTTGTAGGTCTGCTATTTCTGAAAAATCGCGAAAATGTGGCGCAAATCTTTGAATATATATTCTTTCAGAGCAAACGTTTTTTAACTCAAATCTTTGCTTCTGAGGTGTCCCTGGAACAACATATTTTCAGATGGGGGTCGGCAGCCAATTACAGATTAATGTATGAGAACGACTGACATAGAAACATAGGGTTTTTCAGAAAACTGTCAGAATATAGAAGACATTTGTAGAATCGTTCCCAGGTCAAAATGGGTTAAGCAGCAGATGACAGCAACAAGAAAGCATGTTTTCAATGGTGCTCAAAGCCACAGGTTTTTCTAACCATTCCCTGCTGCACATACAAAGAAGGCCCCTTTTTTTTGCACACTCACTTTCCGGCCAAAATCTGAACTGTTGAATTTGGTGTAGTCCTCTGCAGCCTCCACTGGCATGTCGGAAAGTTTCCGCTTCTGCCAGAGAAAGCAAGACATGTTCTTCCCATAACTTAAAGAGCAACCAACAATCTCAATATAGAGAAACTTAACAGGAAAGATAATCGCAATGCAAAAGTACACACAGTAGGACTAGAGAATGAGTGTATTCTAATCTAATAAACAGACTTTGCTTAAAGGAGAATTCCATGCTAGAAGGCTTTCTTGCCTTTATTTGTAGTTGTTACATCCCCACCAAAGAGGTCCAGGTGTTGTTTTGTGCAAAAGTGCATTATTGGCTATTTCCCCTACCATAAGCCCTCAATTAATTTAATTGGGGCATTGGGGTGTTGTGCTAATTCGCTTATTTCCATCGCTCAAAAAAATATATTTTTGTATATCCTCTCTTCATAATGTAAATAGTATCCCAACTTCCCAAGCGGCACACTTTACTATACTTATTTTGATGGAAATAAGCTAATTGGCACAAAACCCCAACCCCCATTCAGGGCTTATATTAGGGGAAATAGCCAATAATGCACTTTTGCACAACATAACACCTGGACCTCTTTGGTGGGGACGTAACTACAAATAAAGGTATGAAGAAAGGGAAGTGAAACAGTGGTGCAGAAAGCAGAAAGTGCACATGAATAATATAAAAGAAGTTTGCCCAAAAAGAGAATATATACCTTGGTAGGAGGCTCTATGTCCTTTGGACTTAGGAGTTCTGGTAACCTTTTGTCAAATGAAAAGGCATACGGTAATTACTTTATCTTTTCATCCATTTTCCAAAATGACATTGGATGATATAAAGTGTTTATATATTGTTGGGTCAACATACTGCAAGTGTTTGAGGAGGGCTTTACTCAGGTCTTCACCGATGTACTCGGATATCAGGCCATGGGCATAGCGCAGATAATCCTCTGCGTCAAAAAGAGAAAATAGCATGAAGGTAACTTAAAACCCCCAGGGGTCCTTGAGGGTGTTCCAGGGGGTCCCCAGCTAAATGATAGTTGGGAACCAAATGGACCCTTGTGGGTCTAACTCTGACTGGACCCAGTTAAATTAACATAGATTTTTATTTTTACCATATAAATTGGGGGTCCCAGAGATAGAAATGCCATTAAATGCAGGCTTGTAGACTAATGCATGTCAAACTAGGGGGTCCTTGAAATTTAACGGGTTGAGAATCTCTGCTAGAGCCGTAAAAACCTCCTCTTATGGGGGTCCCTGGCATTATTTCTTCAAATGAGGGCTAATTAGTGTCAATTTTGGGGGTCCTTCACATAAAAAAGTCTTACATGACATCTGCCATAGAATTTGGTTGCATTTCATGAAAATGTACCTGAAAAAGAAGGAATTGTCAGAATTGGTACAACTTGAGTCAAAGATAGAGCCAGGCCAAGCCAAGATAGAACGCTGCACTACAGTACATAATACCTATAGTGCCATCTACTGGTCAAAGCCATATTTGCAGAATTAAAAAATATTTGAGGGGAGCCCCATCCACTGGAGTTCATCTTAAATGACTTAATAACCACGTGAACCCTGATTATCAATCATTACGGAAACATTCTCAGAAAACATTTTAAGAATATCTGTAGTTCTATACATACATGTATATGTTATTTAATACGAATCTATATTTAAGAACCATCTTGCATAGTGACACGAGAAGCAGGAGTTACCATCCAGGGCCTCTTCCTTCACTCTAATGTATGTTGTGGACTTCACTCCCTCTCCCACAGAGATGTTACTCTTTCTCAGGGCTTTCACTGTCCTCTCCACCTGGAGAAGAATACGGTAAGCTCAAATGACGGGAATTCTACAATTTCTACGGTTTTAACCCACTTGTTTCTCAGGTCACTTTAGATGACAGAACAGCTTACTGTAGAGTGTCAGTCCTGCATGCATTTTTCCCATAGACGTTTCACAAACACAAACACAATTGTTTGGGCCGAACAAATAATTTGAAGAAAAAAGCGCGCTTTTTTGGTTGTTTTTTTTCTTTCCCCAAAATTTCCCAAAATATTGTGATTATTGTCACGATCCGAGTTGGCTTTGTCCGAGGCTTGCAGATCTTTAAATAAATACTTTTCTAAACGTCTATGGGAAAAATGCATGGGAAATTATTTTCCGGGCCGCTCGTCGTCATGAAAAGGGCGGGACTGCGGCGCTCTATAGGTTTCAAAATTTGAATCGATGTGAATTGCGAGGCTGAATTAGGCTGAATATGTTTTCATGTACATGTTAAAAACTAGGGTAAAAGCAAAGCAGTTGCTCAAATTAAACACACTGACGTACAGTAAACTAAATAACGCAGCTCCGACAATTAATAATGGGTGTGTTAGATTTACGTGTGCCAATGTTACACACAATGTAGTCAACAGTATTGTACCAATCTGTAGTTTTGAACCTGTACAGGAATGAAAACTACAAAATCAGCCTAGGGTTCCATCCATGCCCCTTTTAAATGTTGACAATGGTAATGAGCCCTTACCTTTTTCTGTAACCAGTCCAGTGTCTTCTCCTGGCTGTATCGGTGAAACTTCACGCCTCCCACATCTGAATGTTAAAAGCATGAACATTTAAGTACGGCAAGGAACAGCATGTCAGTCTTTCTAGTTCATGATAGCGGAAATAATCATGCCCTGACCTTTCTCCTCTGCAATGTGGTGCAGGGAAACCAGACGGTGAGTGCTGCCGAGCAGCCTGGAGCAAGCAGGGAATTCCTCGTCCATTACCACCTGGTCCATAGGCTGGAATCTCTCCTAGTCAAGAGCAGTAAAGAAAGCAAGTTAGGTTGCCAAACGTTTTCCTGTCAAGGACCCCCAAATTGACAATTGACAATTGACTCTGAGAGTACGAATGGAACCAAATGGACCGGTTCATTGGGTTCAATTTGTACACTCTCAAGAGTTACAGACCCATAAGGGTCCATTTGGTTCCTACTTCCTAACTATCATTTAGCTGGGGACCCCCGGATTTTAAAAGTGTGTGTTTGTATGCCACCTAATAGAAACCTACATTATGCAAAAATAGACTTAACCTTGGGGCGGAAAGAGTGGATGTACAAGCTCACAATGCATTCTGTAGTGAGTGTGTACTGTAGATTGTGTAGTGAGTGTGTAGATTGCATCTCTTTGGCGAAGAGAAGAGAGGCCCCCGGATAGTATATAGTGATATTGGTCATTGCTAGAAATCAAAATCAGCTGGAACAGTGACCTATGACATACCTCATTACCAGCTTTCATCAAATAGGGTAAAATAAGATAGATGGGGTCCACTGGGGTAACATAGAGAAGTCTTCCATCTGTTACAATAAGAAAAAAAGGGGGGGTAATAAGAAAAGAAAACGTTATATTAATGAATCCCAACTAGTTGCAGCTTATTGTGTGTATGCAAGCACAGAATTCACAATATATCGGCCGCTGATATTTTATTCTCCAATAATTTCAGACAATGGAATAATCATTTAATAATCACAACCAATAATATGGGGGTTTATCAGCGGTGGTTTGGCAGGTAATGTAAACAAGCTGCTCCTGCTTTGGCATGACTCAATGAAAACATGATATGATATAGTAGCAGCCGAGCTAATGTACGATTCACCCAACCCATTATGTAATATGTAAAATGAGCCATTGCAGTTCAGTACGACTATGATTTGGTGGGTTATGTCATGTAATAATAATCGTTACAGTTTTAGCCTTTCTTACCCTCATTACACAAAAAGGTGGATTATATAGTTATACTTATTCATCAAAACAAGCGTGCCATTATCGACCATGTTTGTACTGTATATACCTGATCTGCTGCACTGATTTCACATTGGCATGCTTTTCCAACGGTTTACGTTACGTTTCATGTTCATGTTCTTTGTAATTATAATCAGACCTTTACATACATTTAATTTCTGTGATATGAGAAATAAATCACGTCATGCAACAAACATTCACGGGACAAACCTCTCTGTACAGTCTGCCCAATAAACCACGAGTGGAACTCTTCTTGAAAAGCTTTGACTTCATACAGCTGCACATCACCACTACTGAACAGGTACAGAGACGCTGCGTCTGGAATGGTAGAAGATGGACGTCATCACCTGTTCTGTTCTTTGACTATATAGAATATATATATCTATTTGTACGTCTCTGAATGTTTTGATGAATTGAACATGGTGGACCCTCTTGTAAACAAGTGTAATGCTTAATTGGGTCGTCCACTCATAGTTAACAGTGTTTGTATTGAGTTTGTGCTTGAAATGTACTGTAATTCTGCAAACTGTTACTGAATATTTCAATCAATCAATCAAAAACGGCATGTTGAGATGCCAACAACACTATACATTTTCATTCGCAGACGTGGGTCATGAGACAGTACAACTTCACTTCCAGCTACTGACAAGCAATTACATGTAGCTGAACAGCTGTGTGTGTGTGTGTGTGTGTGTGTGTGTGTGTGTAGCTGTGAGTTTCAGATTCAGCACAAACAAGGGACAAAATTAATTTCGCTCCTATGCCATCAAAATGTGAAACGCTCTACCAACAGCCATTAAGACATGTGAATCCCTTGACTCCTTCAAAACCGCTCTCAAAGGGCACCTACGGACGGCTGCAATTCGTAACTAGCCCCCGTAAAGTCTGAGTTCACATTACTGTATAATATATATACTTTTCCCTGTTTACTTCCTTTATGATGATTTTTCCCGTTTGTCTTATATAGAAGTGTATATTTGTGAATTGAAAATGGTGGACACTGTTGTAAACAAGTGTAATGATTTATCATGGTGTCGTCCACACTCCACAGTAACAGTTTTTGTATTGAGTTGTGCTTTCGTTTGAAATGTACCTATTTTGCATAGGTAAAATAAATAATAATGTCAATCAATCAAACAAAGGCGCTTATTGGTCAAAAACCCGGATATGTGTCACAAATAATTCTTATTTTGAAGACCACGGACCGGAAGTAACTACCTACGACTTTGACATGCTGGATTCAAACTAATTTCCAAACAAGCTCACAGCACGAACAGAAAACAGAACAGACTGTTCGTGACGTGTAGTACTACTAGTGCGGCAACAGACCTGTTGAGGGATTCCTCAGTCTCACGAATGCTGCTGGGTCACTGTCATCATGTCCCTGTGTGTCAAAGGCAGAATCTGTGGAAATCACAACAAAGATAATTTCTAAACGTGATTCTTGCAAGGGGTAAGAAAGAAGTGACACGCTAAAAACGAGCAAAGGAGATACTGACTATATACTGGCCAGATGGGACATTACTAGCCTAAGATTTAGACTCTCGTATGTCGTCAGAATCGATAAATACATCTATCTACGAGTCTAAATCTTAGGATATAGGACATTACGCCAAATCTGATGAGCATAGTATAGTCTTAGAGTATATTATACAACTTCAGAGCAACATCAGTGCTAACTAAGTATCTATAGCTTAGCAGTGAGCACAGCGTGCTTGGTTCATGCAGCTCAACCTACCCGCAGCGATAACAACCCAGCTGTCATTTTGTGTATTAGGCGTGTGCTTCTTTTTGGTAGTCATTTTATGATTTAAAAAATCCCTTAACGCACGTAGATCTATTTGCTACGATACGAACAACGAGGCGTGACAGTTTGTTGTGCGCAAATGTTTGTTTTGGGGAAGATAGTTTAGAATGCCATAGGCTGGGGGTACGGTCTTCTGTGATTCGCTTATGGTTGTTGTTGACAACAGACGGTGAAATACAAATGGTGAAAATTGACATAACAATTTGACGATATGAAGTTGATGAATACATCAGAGATTTGGAGCAGGCCGTGGAAAGCAACAAGAAGGTTTGTTTAATCAATGAAACAACAGCTATAGTCCAGATGTTGCCGTAATTATATGGGGGTGGCCGACGAGCCAATCCTAGCGTGACAGACAGTCCCTCCTATGGGATCTCTGACGGGTCTGTCTGACAAAACTAGATCAGAAAAGCGCGCGCTTATGGTCACCGTTGCTTTTAGACACCTCCTTTCAGTGCATGTACAGTAAACAGTACAGTTACTGTACTACAGTACAGTACGCCGAGTACGGGATTGAGGGGTGCTAACTTATTTATTGCCATTTTAATATCATTTGACAGGCAAAAATATGCATTTATATTATTTTTTTAAGTGTAAAAACAAAACAGGAAACATTTTAGTACATACATAATGCACCCTAGCTACTAAGTGAGTGAATCAGTCTATTCGATTATATGGAAAGATAACATACTAAATGAGTGTTTCAAAATAATTCGTTTCTGCACCTAGGCAAGCTGATGTGTTATTAAGTAGAACATACATGATGACACAATTCTGTCTTTATTATTGTTCACCGTGCTGCAGGTGTGGTGGAACGTTCCAAATATGACGTCGAATCTAAATGCAGTTCTACAATGAAGTCACTAGAGGACGCCCGAGAACTTTGAGAAGAATGACATGAATGGTGACTGCCTGGTGAGTTACTTGCTTTAACTGAATTTATCATGGCATGGCCCCACGAAGTTAACGCTTTGACAGTTGTATTATACAATTCCGCCTGAATTCTTAGGGTTAGTATAAGTGCCGTGAGACGACAATCTTGCCATTTTGCTCTCAGGTACAGTGTGGGTGATGACCAGTTGTCAATATTGGCGCAATGGCACACAACAGATTGGATGATCCATCTGTTCCCCCAGTTAGAGAACAAGGGCATCTCTCATCTCCCTCTCTCTCTCTCTCTCTCTCTCTCTCTCTCTCTCTCTCACGCACGCGCACACACACACACACACACACACACACACACACACACACACACACACACACACACACCATGCATGTCTCATGCAGGATATGACATTCAAGTCCCAGTTGGTTTTCTCTGACTCACTTGTTTTCTCCTCTCCCTGCACTCACTGTGTGCATGCGCATTTTTTGTGTCTGTTAATCCCCATCTGATGGGTTACATGTTCCTCTGACGCTTAGGAAGTTGAATATCTTGTCATTTTGTCTATGACATATTTTATTTTAACGTGTGTTCCCATTTACCCTTCATCTCACACACACACACACACACACACACACACACACACACACACACACACACACACACACACACACATGCACACTAATATGCACCATGCAAGGCAACAACCTGCTCACCGGCAGCCGTAAGGGGGTTCGGTTTCTTGCTCAAAGGACACTTTGGCACAAAGCCAGGAGGAGACAGGGATCGAACCAGTGACCCTGCTGCCCTTGTGAAAAAGGCACAAATAGCACAGGCCATTAACACGTCTCTAATTAGCTTGTTTTTGCTAACAAACAGGGTAGGGTTTTGTGTGCATGGTGACAGAGCTTTGAAGCAGTGTGCCTCTCTATGGGGAGTATATCTGCATGGAGGAGAAAGGGAGCAGTGCAGAGTTGCAGACTTTTATGGCGTGGATTGTTTCATGTCTTTCTGTATATCTCTGGTTTTCACTTTTGGTCTTTTTTGTTGTGTATCATCTATGAATGGTATTGTTGTCATTATTTAAATTGTATTTTATTTTGTATTCATTCGCTTGACACGGAGAGGTTATTATAAAGGCAGGCACAGCAATAGAAATCTAATTGAGGAAACCATGCTGTGACATCATGAACATTAAATGCATGTCCCACATTTCCCTTGAATTCATTTTAGATTTAATTTTTATTTTATTGTTGGACAGAGAAAAGGGGTGAGATATTGTCTATGAATTACTTGTTTTATGGCCTCCGGGGGAGGATGTCATACACATGGGTCTGTCTGAGGCAACCAAACGGAATTTTCCATGAAAAGCTCTCTGTCTTTGGGGCTGCTTGAGGGACACTCTTGTGTCTTTGACTGCCAGAGAGAACAACAGCAGCCTTTCTGATGGATTAGAACCCCAGAGAGCGGTGTTCTGTCACCAGCACACAGACAAGAGCAAAGTGGTTCTAAATTTAGGTCATGATATGGCTTTGGTAGACCCAGACTTCAAGACCCCTCTGCCCTTGTCCCGAGCCCAACTCTTCTCTCCTCATCAATCATACATAACGGCTACAAAGAGAATTTCAATGAAACCAATGCTATTTTCTGTCTCTTCACCCCCCCCCCCTCCAGGGTCTACTCCATTCCATCCTTTTAAATTCATTTTTTTTTTAAAAACATAGTCGTTGAATGAATTTGGAGAATGGAAAGTAAGTCATTTTTGAGAACATTAAAAAAAAAAGACAGGGGGGGACGGGGGGGACGGGGGACATTTAGGGGAAACAGAAAGCATCTACCGGCAGTAA